>NC_092236.1:8179517-8182017 GCF_036320965.1 Panulirus ornatus | reverse complement strand
AACAATGAACCTGGGGAAGACCCCTGCAAGAACACGTGCACTATCAATGGTAGCGAGGATGCTTCTCTTCATGATGGAGGAGATTCTGTTATCAATCTTGGGTTGATGATGGTGCCCATGGTGTGTCATCTTCAAGGGCGTTGGCCCCTCCTGCCGGGTCGTTACCAGTGATTATATGAATTAGAATACCCAGATGTCGTCAATAAGAGGCGCACGCTCTCCAGATAACACCAGGATTGAACTTATGAATTGCAATGGTAGAAGTCGTGGCAGTGCCAGCAGCAGCTACAATAACAGTAGTACTAGTTGTGGTAGTAATAGTAATAGTTGTGGTAGTAATGGTTATAGTCACAGTAGGAAAGAGATAAGAGGGTATGAAATTTTTTTTGCGCTACCTGCTAAATCGCTATTCCAGCATTTTCCTCTTCAGTCGCGTCCTGACTCCAACTGGTATCTGAAATGATGCCTAACGTTCCTCGGGTATTTACAAGTGAACAAGATTCAAGACCTCAGCATTGAATCCAACGGGAAAAATAAAGCCACAGTACCGCTAACTCATCTCGACCTACTCATCCATAGTCCCAAAGATACGAACGAAGAAAAAAAATCCATCGTAATGTTGGACCACATCAGCCATACTGGAATAGGCATGAGGAATACATATAAGACGGTCTTTAATGAGTATACTTTTGTTTTTCTAACTAGAATATATTCTTTTCCTAGAGGATTTAGGCATTTGACAATTAATGCAGGAGATTTTCAAGTCAGTCTTCTACTGTTTCAACTCAGTTGCCTTGCGTTATGATGTATGTTCTCGTTCGTAGCCCAGAATCCAAACTAAAAATCAATGATTTTCCCATCCTTTCTGCATCTTGATATCTGTGTCGATAGATGCTCCATACAAGCTCTGCTTTCGTATCAAACAAGGCAAGAAATATTTAAAATCAGTGAAATAGCAAAAGCGAATTTCTTCCAAAATGGAAATGAAAAATCAAGAAAATCAGTGAAATATCAGACACAAAAATCGACTGATTATATATATATATATATATATATATATATATATATATATATATATATATATATGTATAAAAAGTTAGTACATAAAATCAACCAAGGAAGCCCAATGACATCCACAGAGGCTACGCTAATTGGATGAAGGATATATGTATATAATCCTCAGGAGTGTGAGCTTAAAAGGCCACGGCTCGATGAATCCTTATAAAATAATATCATCAGGCAACTTAACTGTGATAATGCTCTCCTTATACATCTTGCTGCCACAGGTACAGCAAAAACGACAATAGCAGCTTTTACATCCAGCACATGCTACTGCTAGTGCTACTACTATTACTACTGCTACTGCTGCTATTACTGTTACTACTACCGCTGCTGCTGCTGCTGCTGCCACTAAAAACGCCATAGAAAACCTATGTGAAAAAGTCAGTAACCAGAGGCTATGTTTTGACGATTATAGTTACGTTGTTACGAAGGAATCGTGTCGGGCACTGAGAAGCATGTCTGTTTGCCTCTCCACAAGCGGGGAATGAAAGAAAAGTCGTTGGTATTAATGACCAGCTGTGTCCTCATTTCCTGGGTTGTTTGAGTATGAATATTACGATGATTTTTCCACCTCTTCCCTCTCCCTTAACGAGGTACTTTCAGAAAGAAAGTCAGTCCTTATGAGGATAATCTTCGATTCGTTTCTGCTTTTGTTTACGTGTCCAAAGAGATAATACAGGCGGAAAAAAAAAACTTACCAGCTCCCCTCCCCCACTTTCCCCTTTCCCCTTCCTACTCCACCTGCCTTCCTCGCCCCTCTGCGATACGCATGATATACGTGGATGTCATAACCTTGACTCCCGGGGATATGACGATATATCATGCAGTGACAAGTCTAGTGGTAACACAAGTATGTACTAGGAATGAAAACACAAGACTCAGACAATGTTTGTATATAACTAGGAATAAAAGTTTGGCTGTAATATTTCTTTCTGCAACAAGAAATCCTTGTCAAAAAACACTGAATATATATATATATATATATATATATATATATATATATATATATATATATATATATATATATATATATATATATATATATATATATAAAACATGTTTTTTAGGCATTCTTGTCTCATTTTTCTTATGTTTGTTGATCCTGTAGCCTTGTAACAAATGTTTACAGATTACTTTCTCTGAATTACGCTGAATTATCTTGCAGCGTAATCACAATCACAGTGTTTACTGTACACACACACACACACACACACACACACACACACACACACACACACACACACACACACACACAAACACACAAACACACACGCAGGAATTCTGTAATCTGTTATATTTTACAAAATTACCTTTTCTATAATATCGCAAAGTGATTTTAGAGTGGGATTATGTCTTGTTGTTAGTTTTACTCATTATGCTGAGGAATTAATTATTTCTTTTTCTCGAGAACGAAGGCACACTCAAATATTCCTGTTAG
>NC_092236.1:8157017-8177017 GCF_036320965.1 Panulirus ornatus | reverse complement strand
AAAAAGCTTTATGGAGAAGTGTTATTTAATCATCTCGTAACTTTGTAACACGTATGTGTGTTACTCCATTGTCATTTGCCGAAGTAGATCATGGTGTTCTTCCATTGGTAAATGCCTTTATTAGCAGTTCCGTCCTGTTCGTTTTACACCCTCTCATCCATCGTGAACTGTGCCCGTTCGAAGCACTTTCCTCTCGCTCTGAACACCAAAGTGACTCGCCTGGACACTAAACCCCCTTCGCGGCACGTTTGAACTGTGCATCATCCACGCCTTCAGGTCAAGTTTCAACACTGTGGAACACAGGAAACGCCCTAAAGTACGCACTTCCTCTCCCTCAACTAATGATGAAAACGACTAACCCAAGAAACGTTCGTCTGGTACGAAACCATGTTCCGAAATTTTGTTTTTTCCATTTTCGAAGCCTCGATCAAAATTCGTAAAACTGTAGTTTTTTTTTTTTTAGGGTTCTTTATACGCAAGTACCTCCAGGCTTTGCAGGGTTGTAGAAGGTCTAATGTAATAAATATAAAGAAAGCAATTCTGGACGATCATAAAGAAAACGGATACCGTTCTCTGAAGGTTATCGTGTAAGGAGCCGAGTGGAAGAATACCCAGTCACTACGACTCGGCCAAGTGCACTTGGATGTGATACTTCATGCGTCGTGAACCACTCAGAAACATCCAATAACTGCGGTCCCTCTCTCATGTAGCAATCGAAGCCGCCTGTCAGGCTCCTGCCGCGGCCAGCGACTGTAAACATGCAAGGTGTACCGATGAACGTCAACAAACAATTCTCTCTCTCTCTCTCTCTCTCTCTCTCTCTCTCTCTCTCTCTCTCTCTCTCTCTCTATCTATCTATCTATCTATCTCTCTAGCCTTCTTGCGTAACTTCCTTAAAGCAGCAGAGCGTCACGAGCCACCACCGCTTGCATAATATGACCCAACCCGTGTTTGTGCGCCATGACCTACCCCTGTTTACACGTCATGACGCACCCCTGTTTGTAAACACGGTACAAAAAAAAAAGAAAGAATGAATCTTCCCGGATCGGTTCGATGAATTTCTAAATGATCAATACGACTCGTGTGTTGTCTCGGCGAAAATGCGAGACAAATTTCCTAATAATCATGGTAGCCCCACTTCTTAGTTATTTCCGTCGAAATGTGAAATCAATATAACATCTATTATAGCAAACGACAGGAAATGTCGCTGGTAATCGATATATAACAATGTCATGAAAGCAGAGCTACCAAAGTGTAGCCAGATCAATGGGCATTTCTCAAAATCCTTCGTTTGTGGTGTCATAGTGTTTACAGTGTATACTCCGTGACCCACCCGTGTTTGCGTACCATAACCCAACACTGTTTGTACGCCATGACCTACCCCTGTTTGTACGCCGTTGACCTGCCCATGGGACACGTTTGTGCGATATGCCTTGTCCCTGTTTATACGCCCTGACCTGCCTCTGTGGTCTCAGTAGTACACCATGTTCTGCCACTGTGGACCCTCCGGTGTATCTGTTTTATTTTCAAGCTCCGACAATTGTAGACGAACTGCTTTCCTTGACTGGCACACTTGTTACTAAACAGACCAGTGTTGTGACTGTGGTGTATGGTTTTCGAGGCTTCAACGCCACCACTGAACCAGCACTTTGATAGTGTTCGAATGCCTCCACGCTTTAGTGACCTCCCTCTGTGGCTTGGGTGTCCTGCATCGAAACATCTACTACCGCTCGCATGAAGCACTATCATGACTTACATATTGCTCCAAAACCTAGGCATTTCCTGTGAACTCGCGCTGTCATGCTTGTTTAGTTACTGAATCTTCTTCTTTCTCCATAATGCGATCCTCTTATCTTGATAAGTTGTTTAGGTTTCGATCTGGTATTAGAGATATCCGAGGCTTCAAAACATCCTATGATCCTACTCTATCATTCTGTTCTGAAGCACTGGCTGCGCTCATGAACCCGTATCATGCCGGGTCTCATAGTCTCGGAACTACTAATCGCCATTGACCTTTGCTCCTCTGATGTACTATTCTGAATCTTCGGCATTCGACAAACACCTTTGGCTGACGGTATCTGTGTTTGGTTAGGGTTCACCTCCCGTGTTTGGCGTTGGATTGGATATGCCGCCCTACAGAAGAGAATGGTCTGTCACGTGGTACAGATCGCCATTACACTTATAACTCAGGTGGATGGTTGTACTTTTCCGAAGCCTCAAGAGTTTCGAAAGAAATGATGTTACGAAACCTAAAATGATCAAGAACTTCGGCGACTGCCTGCTGCCAGTTCATCTGCCCTGGGATAATTAGCAGAAAGACCGCAAGATAACAGTTCTAAGTGCAAGCACTTTTACTGTGAATTTAGTTGGGAAACTGGTGTTCAGCTGATTATGAATTTCAAGAATTAGAAAACAAAATTTATCTCTTTTTCTTGCCGAGAGGAGATATAACCTCGTTTTCTTTTTTTTTTTAATAAAGCTTTTACGTTGACTAGCCACATATAAGTGATGTACTACATCACTATCACTCATGAGGGATTTTAGGGCTGAAAGTCCGCGGTCTTTTGAGATATTACATCTTCGTCACGTCACAGAGCCGAGTGCAACATACTGCCAGTCACTGTTGATAGTTAATTGTTGTATACATATCAGCGGAGCGACCGCGGTGGTTGTGTGAGACAGCCTCTCTCTCTCTCTCTCTCTCTCTCTCTCTCTCTCTCTCTCTCTCTCTCTCTCTCTCTCTCTCTCTCTAACCTACCTCCCTCCATCCCTACAGCTGGAGGTGTTGGTATCTGGCGTCGGTACAAGCTCCACTAAGCTTCCTGCTCGTAATCTATGTTTTACGTACGACATGGAGACCCACCCAGATGTCCAGCCTTTGTTTACTTGTCGTGGTGCACGTGGTTGACCACATCCCCGGAGGGAGATAAGATGTACCAGCTGTTTCTACAGGGACTCTAGCAGAGCTTTATCATGGTGTGCTGTGATACTCTCTCTCTCTCTCTCTCTCTCTCTCTCTCTCTCTCTCTCTCTCTCTCTCTCTCTCTCTCTCTCTCTCTCTCTCTCTCTCTCTCTCTACCTTACCTCTCTTTCTCAGGAGTCTCTTCTATTCTTATGGGGCTCCTGCAGAACTCAGGAACCTGACTGCGTCCACCGGTTGGGAACATAGGCCATAAGATGAGGCGCGTGCCTCTATGTGCAGAAGGTGCATGGCACTTGAGTAATAGGCGTTAGGTGTCCTCTTTATGTCAGTTGCATGGTGGGCATGAAGGGTCTTGGGATATGATGAAAGGATGTTTGCGTTGCTGGTTAATGTCCAGAGAATAAGCAAGAGTGCACTGTGACTCGTGTTTGTCTAGGGAGTGCAGTATCTAATGGGTGTGTATGTCCGGAGGGTTGGAGTTTAAAGATTGAGCTGGGAGGTCGGGTGTTTTTTTAGCGACTGCCGGATTATTTCATTGTTTATATGTGTTGTCAAGCATTCTGTTTGTTGGTGTTGTGGAGGGTATCTGTGAGTAGAGGTTACTAGATTTAGAGTTCATATCATCTCTTCCATTCTACAACGAATAACACGCCACCTTCTATACTTCTCTAGGATCATGTTTCATCCCGAACATATTTATGTTCCGGCGCTGTTCATCTGTATTTGCAGTAGAAATATACAGGGGGCATCTTTTCATTGCTCTTTGGTTTGTTCATTTATAATCATTCATGTTTTATGTTATTCTTCCTTCCTTTGAACCTTGCATTCGTAGTCTGTGAACCAAATCGAAAGTCTCACCATTCATCTCCTTTGGCCTCCTTATAGTTTCATTCACATACGACACAGTTTTAGGCGAGGAAGAACGTGAACTCAATATGTATTACAATCAACCCTCTGTTGTGCGTACCTCAAATGATGAGTCTTTCTCTTCCAACCTCATTAATTTCTTCCCTCATCTTGTCGACTCACAGATTGCAGAGTTAGATCTATCGATGGAGAGCCCTTTAATTTTTTCTTCTGTTTACAGTTAACTTTTCTAATCTTTTTTTTTTTCTGGGGCAACGTTGGAAGGTGAGGTCGCCCACCTCGACCACAATTATTTACAAGAAAGAATCGAGTCAGGGACGGAGACAGCTTGACACCTGGGCACTCAGAGACTTTCCAAGACAAGCCAGACTTAATTATCTTAAAAGATAACAGGATATATTTTTTTCTTCCCACCCTGCGCTACATCAGCTGGTCTAACGGATGGTAACATTCGCCTGTCACACAGCTTAGCACAAGTGAAATACCTAAGAAAATGTTCTGCATACTTTTCCTTTGTCCTCAGACAACAGAGAATGCACAGATGGGCGGCCATGGAGGCGCTGAGAGGTTCCTCCACCCGGCTTACTCTATTCTGTTCATGTGATTTAGTGGCTGTGTGTACGTGTGTATATCAACAGCCGCGTCAAACACATGTATATATCAATTTAACAGATAGAATCATCCTGTTGAGTAATATAAATTCTCTGAGCCAAACGGGGGAGAGCAAGACACGGACCGTAAAGGAATAAGCAATTAGGCTGTTAAAACGAGGAAAGAGAGACACGATAATGTTACTTCCAAACAACAGTGATAAACGCTGGTGCTGGGTGGGTGGGATGACCCGCTGCTGGCTTAGCATTCAACAACACCTCCTCAGACGTCTTGATAAAAAGTTCCGAATCTGAGAGAGAGAGAGAGAGAGAGAGAGAGAGAGAGAGAGAGAGAGAGAGAGAGAGAGAGAGAGAGAGAGAGACTTTGAAGTGCCCGAAGGAGGAGGAAAAGTTGCTATCTCCCTTTCAGTTGGAATGTTATTACTCCTTATCACCCAGAACGCTATGAACTGTGACTCCCATGTTCAGTGTACCTGAGAGACAAGTGAATGGATCCAATAGAATCTATCGAGAGAGAGAGAGAGAGAGAGAGAGAGAGAGAGAGAGAGAGAGAGAGAGAGAGAGAGAGAGAGAGAGAGAGAGAGAGAGAGAGAGAGAGAGGCGCCATCGAGACCTCAACTCCCTGTTAATGATACTCTTACTTTGCTGTCCTCTGTCCCGTGTGAATTTAGGACATTGGATAACCTCGTCATAGACAATCAGGTCTTCTGCTCACTGTCCTTCCCGTGTACTGCCTTCCAGTATCTAACCACCTTATAGACCATTAGGTTTCCTGTTCACTGGCCTTCCTGTGTACTGCCCTCCAGCACGTAACCTCTTTATAGACCATCAGGTCGTCTGTTATCTGACCTTCCTATGTACTATACCGTGAACTCCTTCCAAAACTACGCTGTTCCCACGAAGACCAAGAGCTGTGAGACGATGGAGGAACCAGGATGGGCCAGAGGGAAAAGAGGTTCAGGTACAGAGAGAGAGTCAGGTTTGGGTGTGAGGGAAGAGAAAAGGTTCAGATTTATCGTCTCGCTGGTTAATAGACCGTAGGAGTCGTGTGAGTGCAGGGCGCAGATTTATGGCCGGGTCGCGATGCTTGCCTTCGACGGGTCAGGACAGGCAGGGAGATTTAAGGCTCCGCATTATGGCTGGATGTCTATATGTGCCTGCCACCCGTGTTGGCAGGCTGGCAGCTACGGTGGCCGGCAGAGGCCTCTGTGTTCGATTCCGAAATATACACAAGATTTAGGATGTCTTGTTAGAACTGATCAGAATATTTTTCATGATTGTTTGTATATATATATATATATATATATATATATATATATATATATATATATATATATATATATATATATACTTAACCATTGGTCCAAGAGTGACAGGTGAAGAGTTGAAGAGTTAGTTGTTCAGTAAGTTGCGTCTTCAGCATGTATGATTTATTGATGATGAATCGATGTTAGCAACACTGGAGAAGAGGCTGGTGTCCAGATCGCAGATGAAAGAAGGCGAGAAATCTTTGTCCATACTTCTACATAGAGTAATTGAACAAATCCTTGATGCTCAAAGGCATGAAGCACCTTCTCTGTGGTGTATTACTCACGAGCAAGTTTATTTTAATCGTCCTCTGCACGTTCTCCTCTACAAGTTACTAGTTTACCTACAGCATGGCGCTAGCGGCAGCTTTGAACAACTCTTCAAAAATATATGCTGGTAGTCTTGAGTAGTTATGCTCCCTAAACACATCTTTGGTCCAACTTCTCGTTTGATTTCATCTGAAACACTGGCGCCTCATGGACGTGGCCAGCGTGTCTGAGTTTATACAGTTGTTCTTGGCACGTTTTTAGGGCAGTGTTATCTCAGTGTAACGTTGTGGAAGCTGCTTTAGCAGCGAATAAAGAAAAATGGCTAACAACCCGAAATTATTTCCATCTGGTGAACAGACATTCAAAAAGTGTAAACATTCAGTTGCTGTCGCCACGAAGACCACGGGCGTCCGTCACAAGAGGCAGCAAATAGTGGTCCCCATAAATGATGGCGCCATCCATCTGGATAAAGAAGTCATATTGAGGATGGTGGATGACACTGACGGGTAATTTTACCCATGAAATGATAGGCCTGTTTGACGATAGCGGTGACTCGATGAACGAGGCCAGGACGCAAGTGGGCGGAGTTGTTCCCATGTTATTTATCGTCATACCTTTGTTTATCCTTTGATTCTGATGACATACGTAGACACTGTAACTGAATAGTTGTGTTTTCTGTAGATTATGGAGAACTTACACGTTTTACATAAGCTTGTTACATATAGAATTGTCTATTTCTTTCATGAGACTGGCTTCGGAAGCCGCTTGTTTGGGGTTCTGGTGTCTTTTCAATGAGTTTATGTTTCGTCAGCGTCGTGTTTGTCTGGGGAGGAGAGGTATATAACCTTAGGTTAATGATGCGTGAAATACGGGTAGTCTATATATATATATATATATATATATATATATATATATATATATATATATATATATATATATATATATATATATATATATATATATATATATATATATATATATAACAAATACATGTCATCATGATGAAGGCACCCGAGGGGCCATCTCCGCCTCCCAGCCCCTCACCTGTGGTGTGGTGGCCGTGTGCACACAAATCTTAAAGCATCAACTAACTTTTCAGAGTCATTAATCATCCGTCCCTCTTCCCCAACCATTGTGCTATGATCGGACCTCGTCTGCCAACCCTGGATGAGGGTCGCCTTTGTAATCCATCCTAAGACGGCGTTAATGCCCCTCCCGTTACCCTTCACATTCACACACACACACCAGCTTGTGCCTACATTACCATAAGAGCTTCCTGAAGATAGATTTATGTCCTGGCTCGCTGACTTACGACTCCGCTCGGGAAACAGCACGCGGGCGGCGGGGGCTTTGAGCTGGCCATGGGGGCTGATGGCCTGAGTGTAAGGGATGATGGAGTGAGGCAAGGGAGTGTGGTGGTGGGATTGCTGGAGTGAGGTAAAAGGGGTGCGAAGGGTGCTGGAGTGAGGAAAATGGATGTGGGGAAATGATGGAATGAGTTGTGTAAAGTTGGTGTACGGTATGACGAAGTGAGGCAAGGAGCAGTGGGGGATGATAGAGAGAAATAAAGCGGTTTGGGGGGGGGGGTGTTGAAATTGTAAGTAGGACTGCAGAAGAATATTAGAAGCGTTAGGGATTCTGGCGTGAGTCACAGGATATGAGGGTTGCTAGCTGAGTCACAGGGATATAAGGACTACTGGGTTGAGTTGCAGGGGTATAAGGACTGCTGGGGTGAGTCACAGGGATGTGAGGACTGCTGGGGTGAGTCACAGGGATGTGAGGACTGCAGGGGTGAGTCACAGGGATGTGAGGACTGCTGGGGTGGAGTCACAGGGGTATGTAAAGACTGGTGTGTGGAGTCACAGGAGTATGAGGGCTGCTGGTGTGATTCATAGGATTACTCGAGTTAATGAAGCGAATTACAGGAATTCGAAGGTGTCTTAAGATGAGGCAGAAAGGTATGATGACGAGATAGAAGAGAGTGGAGCTCCTGGGGTTAAGAAGTGAGGCGCGGGAGCTTTTCTGGGTAAGTACATTGTTATGGAAGCTGTCACGGAGATTAATGCGGGTGGGTGGAATACTGGGGTGAACTACAGAGGGTGTACAGGGCGCTGGGGCGAGGCACGCGAACATTGGGGTGAGGAGGAGGGGCATGTAGACTTACTAGAGGCATGAGTTAGGGTTAGTTATCAGTGGCCTGGTATCCCTGGTAAGAAACCTTGGTGGTCAGAAAAACTAAAAGGCGCTAGAGACCTTACGAGGTACTTAGGAAGGCCACTGGAAATACACAGAGGATAGTGGAGAGGTCTTTGGATTTCCATGGTGGTGCGTGTGGATACAATGATTGATATCTGTGAGCCTAGAAAGATGGGACGGACGTAGGAAGGGAAGTGGAATCTTAAGCCGGTATATGGAGGCTGCGTGAAGGCTAGATGCTGTGGAAATAGCTTTGATGTTTAGAAACGGCAAGAAAAGGGACATAGGATCAGTATATTGTATTTTCGTGACTCTAGAAATTGCCTAAAATCAGTAAAAGTTGAATAGAAACCGTGGGAGGTGTGAATTTGTTTAATCTGTAAAAGTAGTGAATGGTGCGTTTTAGATTCGTGGATAATGCAAAGAGGCTGTGGAATATTCAGTGTGAGGAATGAGAGATAACTAATAGATACAGAATGTGTCTAAGAACTGCGACAGGAGATTGAATGCTGTCTAAGATGCTTAGAAGCTGTTGCAGGGGATTAGGAACTGTGGGAGGTGCTCAGAAGCAGTGACAAGGTGATTGCGAACTACTGAAGATGCTTGGGAGCAGTGACAAGTGATTAGGAAGCTTTGTGAGGAGCCTGGGGGCTGTGGTGCAATGCTAGGAGCTGTGGAGGGTGTCTCGATGCGATCACATGCACATGCGAACTATGGAAAGTTTGTGAAAGCTGTTAAAGGTGCCTGGGAGGGTCAGTACCTGGAAGTTACGGAGGTGCCTGGAAATTATGGGAGTTGCCTGGAAGTTATAAGGGATGTTTGGGAGCTGTAATATATGCCTTAGAGATATGAGAGTTGCCTGGAATCTCTGTGAGGTATCTTGAGGTATGGAAATTGCAGCGTGTGGGAGTTACGAGGAGCAAGAGGCTCCTGGATGTGATGGTAGCTATGTGAGAGAGAACTTGAAAGCTATGGGAAATGCTTAGGAGTATGGGGGATGCCTGAAATCCCTGGGAAATTTTCTGGGATGTGCTGAAGGTCGTTGAAAGTGGAATATGTTTCCAGGGAAATACAAGAGATGTCTGAGAATATTCAGAGTACTTGGAAACTATGAGAGGTGTCTGGGAGGATAGGTGGTGCCCAGGGCATCGCTGGAGTGAGACCCCAGCCCGGCCAGGGACACAGGAAGTCCCTCAGGCTCCAGGTATGCTAATGTCACTATAAATCACAGTGGCTGATATCCTCATTGTGGGGGAAGGGGCATGGGGTGAGGCCAGGAGAGGAGCAGCAGAGGAAACGAGGAGCTGAGCAGGATGGGAGGCAGAGCAGCAAGAGAAAAGGAGTGCCGGAGATCGAGAGGAATAGGATAAGCAGGGAGGAGGAGGTTTAGCTAGAGGATGAAGCACGAGGAGGAGTAGTTATGTTCTGAGGGTGGGGAGACAGGTCGGGTTATGTTAGTACGGAGGATGCTGACTCAGAGTGGGGTGGGGTAATGTCTCGTGGTGGTTCTGTACGGGTGTGTGTGTCCTGTGTTGGGATGCAGGAGGTGATGTCTGGTATTGGTGTCGTCGATGATGGGGGTGATGGGAAGGGTTGGTGTTTGGTATTGTCAATGCAGACGGTGTTGTGTGACAATGATGATGTATAGTAAAGGTGCTGCAGCGAACGGAAACTTACCCTGGGATGGATTTGTGGTGTCTACCATCGATGTGTCTGTTGTGGGTGTTACTGCTAATCTTATTTTGAAGGTGGAGATGGTAGTGTCTAGTTCTGAGGGTCAAGGGCCAAGTGGGAAAGAAGAGACATCGTCTTGTTTATGCTTGACGAGACGAAGTCTATCTGGATCTTCCAGATTCATATCAAGACGTTATCACTAAATCCTCTTGACTGACATGTCGCTTGAGAAGACACATAAGTGAATTTCAGGTATCATATACTCATGTGTACAGAGAATAATAAGAAAACCAAAAGGTTATGTTTTTAATCGAAGGATCTGTTGTGAGATGAGACGACCACAATAACAGCAGCAGAAGACCGCCATAAGAGCAGAACAAGGAACACCAGTAGACAGATGAGCATATGTGAGGAGCTCATGTGTGAAACAAGAGACGTGCTCACAGAGGCGACCTTGTGAGACAATGAATCTGTCTCACAGAAGAATTTGAGAAAAAATGTGAAACAGATGAAGAACATAAAGAGAAATAATGTCACAGTGACAGTCACAAAATATGGATAAAAGAGGGTAAGACATCCAAAAATCAAAAGAAAGTAGACAATGAAATGGTGTGCAGCGTAATCATCTTTAAGTTCCAAAGGTTAAAAGTCAATCAGTGAAAATTCGCGTACAAAAGGCAGAAAGTGTGAATATACCCAGCTTCTCTGTTTTTAGAAGACCTCGAGAATATTCCCATGAACGTTCTGTGGACGGAAAATTTCGTAATAATCTGTAAGGAAACCTTGTAATCTTTATGTAAACGTGTGTCCTAAATTACTGAAATCTAGTACCACTCTGACTGCAAAAATACAAATAACATTGTTTATCCCTGTTAGCGGAACCTGTCTGACTTAACTGCTGGTGTTATAAGCTAGAATTTAAAGATATGATATGTGACGTGGGAGTTTCCAGAGCTGTCAAGTAATCAAACCACGAAAAAAAAATCTGAAGTGTTCCCACAGATTCCGTGAGGGCAATATAGAAACTTCAAGACGTGAAACACTTCCAATAGATCTATTTCCAGGATTGGTCACGGGTTCAAAATATGATAGACCTCTTGTGTCCTGCGAAGCGATGTTATTCTCTAGAGGAAAAGGAGAAAGACAAAGAAGGAAAAATTGAGGAGACACAGACGTTTCAAACTCTGGTCAGTCTCGGGCAAAATTGCACACTGCATCCAGACCAAAATTGAATATTGCAATACTCGTGGTTCTGTGATTCCCAGCTTTCCTTTGCCATACGTACGAAGACCTATAGAGCTGTAGTTTACTGAATTCTCGACCTCAGCACCGAAGGGAATGATACGATCAGCGACACACCTAACAGCAACCTTTGACTTTCCAACACAAGCCGAGTCGTTACCCACTTATACAGTTAAGTGGTCTAGTGGGAAGGAATCACCCCTATGGTCAATCTAGGAACTGGGCTCGAACACATGACCCTTGGGGTCAGGAAACGTGTATTCTAAACCACTCAGCCATCACATCCCCTAATGGTGCCAGTCATTGTTCAGATGATTGAGGTATGTTTATCATGTCCTTAAACACCCATCGATAATGCCTCGACACTGTTGTTTTCCATTCCATCTACTTTTAAGCAGCATTTAGTCATCAGATGACCTTTGGGCAAGACGTCTCTCAAACGTTCTCCTGCAGATACATAAGTCACAAGTGGTGATTGTGCTGGAATGACCTGTGTTTTTTTTTCACAACTCCATAGAAGGAAATGAAATGATATTACGAGACTGGTGTTGAAACTTCATTTATTTCTTGTCTAGAGGACATGAATACAGTGATAGATCACAGTGGATATTTCATCATTGTCGTACAACATACGTAGAAATCGTAAAGTACTCATAAGGGTCTACTGACTCTTGAGTTTAAGCCATTGTGGTACGCGTCTAATCCATGTTGTTTTATGTTTTTCAGTGACCGATAGATTGTTATTGTTGTTACTGTTACGAGGTGGTAATGACAGTGAGTGCAAGGGTGGATGTACGGTATGCCAGGCGATGCGTGTTGTGATATTCCTTCCCTCCGATACCATAGACAACTGAAACTTATCATTACCTCTCAGACGACGAAACCCTGAGACGTCTCAATGCGCAAGAAGACAAGCCAAGAACGACCCCTCTCAATATGCCAAAATATAAGGAAATCAGGTCATCGCCTTAAACTCTGATTGACGTCTGCTGAACTATATCAATACGGTCCTTAGTCTCTTGAGTGACGTCTACTGAACCATATCGGTAGGGTCCTTAGGCTCTTGAGTGACGTCCGCTGAACCATGCTGATAAAGTCGGTTGATACGTAACGATCCTTACACGGCCATCAGGCGCTGCACTGAACGACAGAAAGTCTGGTCAGTTATCGGGAGCCGCTCATACCGCAGGGACGTTCTCGACCGTCTGGCTGCTGCCACGGTGATACCAAGCGTCGGTCGGTTGACGCCCTCAAGAGCCCGACTCCTCGCTTTCCTTCCATAAATCACCTGTCAGAGTAGATTAAAACTTGTTAATAAGAACTCCAACCTCTCTCACCTGGCGATCAATCAGGGCTTCCCTACCAATCAGGTGTCTGGTAATCAGGGTATCGCTGTGACTGATTGATGATGCTCTGATATGGATGAGGCTTCAACGGGAAGAGGAGCTTTATGGGGTGGGTGAGGGAGAGAAGTACGGTCGCTTGATTTCTCTTCGTTCGGGATGCTGGTTTGTTCTAGAGATCGCGGTGGGAGGCGAGACGATGGAGAGGTGGAATAGGAATCAGAGGAGTTGTGTGATAAAGGGGAAGGAAAACCAACGGAATTACAAGATTGTTATTAGGTATAGAGAAAATGTAGAAGCGAGGAAAACTGAAGACATGCGAGAACAACGAAAAACAGGAAAGACATAAAACAGCTAAACAAACAAACAATAAAAGGACTGATCATACGAACCCAATCAGGAAATCGCCCAAGAAACATATGGCATAAACAAACAATTGGAGATTCGAAGACTGACTACGACGGGTAAATCTGTGTTTACAGTAAACAAGAGCTTTACGAAAGAAGTAAACTTACAGTAAACAAAACGGCCTGACAGCGGATGTCATTTAGTAAACTCTGACATGACGAGACATGACACTCGGGACCCAGACCGCTCCTGAAACAATCAGGTCGATCATTAACCGGAGCAAACCATAGGTTGTGGTGAGACTTAACAATCGCAGGTTGCAATGCCAGGCCTCATTCCGGGCCCCGTGATGGAAGCGTCTGCCGGGCTGTGTGCCATAGGTAACCGGGAGAAGAGGGACGACACGGTGAGGATTAGGGCGGAGGATGTGTGGCAACAGAGAGAGAGTGTGTATGTGTGTTAGGGAGTGAGAGACAGCGGCGGTAGCATTAGAGAGAGCGGCGGTATGGGGTCTTACCAAGATTGGGGGGTGTCGTCGTGTCACCCAGCTTCCTCAGCCCCGGGCAGGAGAGGAGGATCTGGTCTTGCGGGCGCCCCGCGGGTATCTTCGATATTGGCGCCCTCCCTTGACTGCTGCCCCTCGGGTGCCTCGCACATCACTGTTGTTGAGAAAGACCCCGGGGCCACGGATGGACAACGGACCGGGTGAAGAAAAGAATATGAAATATGAAAATTGACTCGTGGGGACAAGTTGGGTGTTTCTCATTGTTCCCCCTGTCTTGTAAGGGTTAGGATGGATCTTGTTTTGAGCTGTTTTAGAGCGGGACGATAAGTATGGCTGGCCTGTGACCTCCTGTTTCATTTTGATGCTCGGAATTACTGGCAGCTAAACGCAGAGGTCTGATGTAGGCTATAGAAAAGTAACGACCCGAGGGGGACACATGGAAGCTATGTGTGTCATCAGATCGTCGCTGGCCACTGAAACGGTGAATGAGGAAATACTGAGCTGACTTCAATGTTCTTTTGAGGTCATGTGGTCGATTGCAGGAAAAATGAGACACGTGGTTCGAGCACCGCTTCCTGTTGGTGATCTGCCGCCTGATGTTACAAGGACCCCTGGCCATGTTGATCTTTTCCGTCCACACCATCCGATGATACCTCGCCCTCACCAAGCCCTTAACTGCTGGAACCCTACTCCCTCCCAGGCCCCTTACCTGCCCACACTACTTCCCTAGGTGTTCACCCACGAAGTCCTCTGTCTCTCTCCTCTCCAACCTTCCAACCCCGCTGGTTCATACCACCCAACACGCATGAATCTCCCTCTCATTGTCATCACGTTTCCCTGACTCCTTCCCCAGACACAATAAAATCCCTGATGCTTTCCCACCTTACCACCTCCTCCTCCTCCACCTCCTGAACTCCTGCCACAGCCAGCTGCACCTCCCTGTATACTCTCGCTTCCATACTACTATTTACCTGCTCCCGATAACATCGTTACGATCTGCTATCACTTTCCGCACCATCTCCACTCGACCCTACCCACTTTCCACCACCACCATCACCACAACCTCATCACAACCTCCCATCACTTCCCGCCACCTCCCTCACCATCATCTCAGCCCTGAGCACCACTGTACCTCCATCACCATCCACCCACCTCCCCATCACGGTGTACCACCCCCTACCCAGCACCATACCATACCCCCTCTTCCCACGAACCCACTGTCTCCCCAAAACCAAACCCTTCCTAACCACCAACTCCCACTCCCTCCATACCATAAGTCCCCTCCCCGATCCTACCTACCACCTAACCCCCAACCCAAAACTGTAACCCTTCCCCACAACCAGCCCACCACTACCACCTCTATCCCTCTCCAACCCTTTCGTTTCTCAACAGATTTACTGTGTTCGTTGTGTCAGTCCCGGATGTCTGAGTCCAGAGGTTTTGTGATAATAATTCAAATAAATCACTTCCTGTGAGTTGCACAGCTGACACATTAGAACAGTTTATTCATGGTACAGCTTTTTTTTTTTCTCTCTCATAATTATTAACTTTGAAAATAAGGAGCTTAATGGTCGTCTGTGTATGATTCGTTAGTGAATAATTCACAGAAATGTTCAGTTTATTTGAAATTCTCCTGTAATGTGTGATACAGAGATCAGGATCCATGAGTGACGTGATCATTCGCTGCAGTGAAGAGGGGGGGGTGGCGGAGAGAGAGAGGGGGGGGGGGGGGTAAATTACCTAAAAGGGTTTAACAAACCCTTAAACTTGCAATTATTGATTCACCTAACTACCGTAAAGGATAATTGTTGGTGATTAAGGGTTTAACTACCATAGTGGGGAGTTAATGGGCGTGAATGACAATCAATCTTATGGGATTGTGTTGCGACGCCCCCGAGTTACCCCGAGCTGGAGGACGACGACGCAGATGGCGTCCCATCATCACACCACCTGCCGGGGAAACACGAACAGGCGACCCGTGCGCCTCCGGAGATACACCGTCCTGGGAAACACAGACCAGCTATCGAACACCATATACTTCCAGCGTTACTTTTTTTCAGGATGAACACGAAGGATGTTACAAACGACAGTATGAAAAGAGAGAGAAGTAGGTCTAGTGATCGAGCCATAAGGGGAACTATATATCAAAGGCGTTAGTACACAACCCACCCTATCATGGACAAACTTAGAATCAGTTAAGCAATAAGGATTCGATCACTTGATAGAAAAGCGATAAAAGGTATCCTATTCCTTTTCTCCTTGAGGAAAAGTAATAAAAGGTATCCTATTCCTTTTCTCCTTGAGGAAAAGTAATAAAAGGTATCCTATTCCTTTTCTCCTTGAGGAAAAATATATGATCTTAAGTTGGTCTGAAACAGCTGGTGATCTGTTTTTAGCTGATTAGTTAGTAAGACGGTCGCCTCATTCGCCAAGGAACGTATTATTCTACTTAAGTGTACATTAGTGGCAACTTCAGGACAATTTCAGGTTTAAATCTGAAGACAGTTTAAGATTATTACATGAGTTTTGCATGTGAACTTTGCTGCAGTAGCAAGACGTTTACGCGCGTGTGTGTGTGTGTGTGTGTGTGTGTGTTTGTGTGTGTGTGTGTGTGTGTATATGCGTGTATATATATATATATATATATATATATATATATATATATATATATATATATATATATATATATATTGCCGGGCTGCGCCTGCTTGAGGTCACACCGCAAGTGAAGAGTCACCTTTGGAGAACTTTTGTTATTATCAGTTGACGTAACAGAAGACAGGAGTATGATGCCGCCTGGGGTGAAGGAGTCCTTTGGAAAAGAATCTTGGGGTAACTATATATATATATATATATATATATATATATATATATATATATATATATATATATATATATATATATTCACTCAATCGTTATCTCTCATTGAGAAAGCCATAATTTCCATCAGTGGAGAACCAACATGCAATCAAATCAGGAGGGACGATTATCCGAGGCTTCAAATCACAGCGAAGTGGTGGCGCTTCCGTCCCGAAGGACTTCCACAGAAAACGAAGCTGTGGCAAAAGCAATTTTCCGGAGACCTGCCGCCGAAAAGTGTACAGATTAAGTCTAATTTTCTATCCTCTTATCGCCATTATCTACACGGAGATAAGAACAGCTGCATGGGGAACCCTGCCATTACCGAAAGGTCCCACGTCGATGGCAAGTGTCCTATGCACACTAAAGGAGAGTGTGCCGCCACCATCCACTCTCCCCCTGACAGACCTCCATCCCCAAGTGGTCATCAGTATTTTCTTCGTTTATTTAAAGAGAAAAAAGTCGATATTTGTGACGGTGGCTTCGAAAGATGATTTACAATGATAAATGAACCTTTCTAACAGGGTTGATGAGAGAGGTACTGTGTCTATTGTGTTCTCTTAGAAAATATTGGTATTTACTGTAACTTATTGGAAAGATGTACTTATAAAAACCTTTCATGCAACCCTGAGTTCTGATCATGATCATCAGTATGTTCATGGGTATACAAAAGGTAGCCAACGCTTTTTATGACCATGTCTTTTCCCCTAAGAGTGTGTGTGGAAAAGGGGTAATCTTAAAAAGGTGTTGCGTAGAAGAGCCAAAAGGTGTTCAAGTACATGTAAATGTATTCACAATCAATATAGAACAGTCACTGTTGTCCGCCGGTGTTGCTGACTGAATTAACGTTATTTGTATCAAAGACAAATTGGAAAACGTTTAAGAGAATTAGTTAAGGTAATCTATGAATGTATGCTAAAGTCCTCGACCCTCATCTCTGCTCTATACGGTCGGTGCGTTTATGTAAATGTTGATGATGGTCAATACCTTTTATCAACAATCTAGCCATGAGGAGTATTACCAGCAGCGATCCTCTGAGGCTTGCTATAAACTGGCGATAGTTGAAAGAATACAGAGACTTCATCATCCACACAAAGAACTCAGGAGTGAGGTACTTCATATAATGCGGCGGACGCATCCCTTGTCCCTTCACAAACATAGCCTCATGCATTATTTGGGTCATGACAACACGATGGTATAGCCATGGAAGTGGTAAAGAATGAAGAAGGTAATAGACCCAACACACCTCATTTAAGACTTAGATTCGTGTTGAAGAATGCAGTGGTCGGCGTCAGATTTATCATCCAGAAGAAGCATTACTGGAACGAAACAAAGACACGAGGAACAAGTCGTCCTCACAGACGCTGATAGAATTTCTATCATTATTTAGTGGAAATTCTCTTCGTTACTTTTCACACTCCGGTCACAAACGTAGTCGATCTTTATTAGCGTAAGAACTATTCATAGGGAAGATTTATCAAATCGGAAAAGAAGTTATTGCTAAGAAAGTGAATGATTATCCACTATCTTACATATACACACAAACAGACAGAATCATCGTTGTAATAGATCACAATTCCTTTGTCTCGTATGAGGCTGAGAGGAAATATTAGTCACTTGGGCATAAAACTCTGATGTCTAAATCAACAATAATGGCGACCCGAAGAAAGAAAAAGACAGATAAATGGTGGCAAAGAAAAAAAGTTGATTGGCACAATTTTGGTGAAATATCATGTGGCATAAATAAACAAATAGCCTGTTTTCAATCAAGATTCAGCAAACAATGCTGACGATATTTCCTGTGGAGGATATCGTACAATTTATGGTAGATTTATGAACTCTTACGAGGTAGAAAATGATTGGAAGAAGAGTTCATGATATGCGAGGGTTCGATCACTCCTCAAGGCAAGGTAGGGGGACGGCGAGACCATGGCCTTCTTGCTGGTTTCTGAAGGGCAGACGAGAAATTCATGAGAACAAGAGAGAGAAAGAGAGTATGGTAGTGTCTCTCTTCTGTAAGTCATGCCTCATGAGAGAGAGAGAGAGAGAGAGAGAGAGAGAGAGAGAGAGAGAGAGAGAGAGAGAGAGAGAGAGAGAGAGAGAGAGAGAGAGAGAGAGAGGAATAACTACTCCACTCCAAATAAATCGTAGAGTTATCTTCATCAGCTATATGTATCGCTATTCTGATAAAGACACTTGATCATAATACATACTACGTTTGAGCACAGCGAGGTGAAACAAACGTATAAACGCATTATAGAAAACCTTGTGAATGTGTCTCGTATATTTTCTTTACATGCAATTTGCTTCAAAATCCAAGTTACAATAAATGATATACCCGGGCTGATCGCATCTTCACTGGTCACGTTCTTTTTAGGCTCTGAACTCAGTATGTTGTTACTGTTGAGGTACTGAAGGATAAGAGAAAGAGAGAATAAACACACATCGTGTCTCGAATTTTGTCTCATGGTGTTGGTGTGTGGAAGAGGACAAGATCAGATATATTGTCCCTCCGCTACTCCACACCCTCTCAGTTATCTTAAAAGATTACATAACATTTTAGCTTCATCCTTTCTTATATCCTCCTTCGTATCTGAAAAATCTTCACAACCAATGATGATTCAATTGATTTTCATATGACCTCGTCATCGGGCGATGAGAACACTTCGTGATGTAATCAGGGTAGGAGCGGTGTTGCGAGTGATGTCTGTCGTTCAAGTGTTCCACGCAGGTTTAGGGAGGAGGATCAGCGAGTTAGTGAGTTGTTTGGTTGGTTATTTGGGCTTCAGGTCCTTCAGCTGTCACAGATCATATAAGCCATCATTGCGAAGGCAATATAACCACCACCCATATATATATATATATATATATATATATATATATATATATATATATATATATATATATATCATATCTACTTATTTACCCATCTACCAGGTGCCTCGTATTCCATTCCTCCCTACTGGTGAGCCTGCCGTCTCGCCGGCCACCCTTGTTCCCTCATCCACTTCCTCAGCCTTCGGCAATGGCTTCCCAGCACGCCATTCGCTCGTTCCATTCCTCATGTGTCTTAAAAATCTAGATAAGTTGCGGATAATTTCTACAATGTTCCTTTACAGTCCAGTCCCGGCTGGGAGGACGTTGCTTCGACTCCCGTTCCCATAAACCTCAAATTGTTACGATATTGAATAAAGTGTTTTCGTTGTTGAGCATCTGTCGTCTTAAGGACTTGGCATGAAGACAACAGGGATTAAGCGGCGGCGTAAGGCTGAGCTCAGTGTGAGGGCTCACGGTGAACTCATGTTCATAAGGGTGATTTGCGATATCGCTCGAAAAAGCTAATAGCTCACAAGTACCTAGAAGGAGTCAGGCAGTGTGATGAACCTTTGAGGCATGTGGGTGCGAAGTTTTTTGGAGGTTCTCGACTTCCTCTCGGATGTTTAACGTGTTGCAAGAGTGAGATAGGTTGTCTCTGGATGTGGCACAGAGAAGGATGAGGACAGCGAAGGATGAGGACAGCAAGGGTCGAGGACAGCGAAGGATGAGGACACCGAAGAAAGAGGATAGCGAAGAATAAGGACAGAGAAGGGTAAGGGCAGCGAAAGAAGAGGATAGCGAAGGCTGGAGAGAGTTTGTGCAAACAGATGTAACAAGACTTCAAGAGAGAAAGGCCTCTTATTATGGGGAAATTCACCTCCCCCTCCAAAACGTAATGATATCGCGGTGCACGTTTGATGGGAGGGAGGTGTATGTATTTGTGGTGGGGGCAGATAAGGAGAAATTTTTTTTTTCAAAGACGGAAAAGAAGAAGATATAAACAGTCTAGAACGATTCGAAACCTCACCTTCTTGTTGA
>NC_092236.1:8137017-8154517 GCF_036320965.1 Panulirus ornatus | reverse complement strand
AGTATACTGACGTCTTTTCTGACAGGATGGTTCCTTTGACACCTTGAGTCTTGGAGGGTTGAGCGGACTCCTAGGCCGAATGAATCGCTGGGAGAATCGCTGGTTTCGTTCTAAGATCGACTGAAAAGAAAAAGGTTGAGACACTCAAAAATAGGTTTGAAATATCTCATCCTTCTCGAAGAGCATTTTGCAGTTGGCAGGAGGATAATTCTTTTAAGAGAACAAGGTCCCTTTGGTTTGGTTTGGGGGTCTGACTAGGTGAAGTAGTCATGGGAGAATTAGCAGTGTAGATTCATCTATTTCTTGCCATTTTCGTGTTTCCTCTCTCGGTGATGCTGTCGCGATTACCGTTTCCTCAACGTGATTACTGGGAGGGATAATTACAATGGGTTGTCATGAGAAGGAGTATGTTGCCATCTCTCACCATTGGGTATATGTGGATATTATAGATGCCAGGTATCGAGCCATCATCTTAAAAACCAAGGATCTCAACCCACTGGTCACGCTGCCTGTTTCCAGCCAGGGGACGAGCAACACAGAGCGGAGGTAAGAGGGATTGCCCCACTTGTATACCATCAGCCGTGAGGGTTCGTGCTTCTTGGCAGCAGCGTCGGATATCGTCTGCGGCGAGGTATTGTGAGAGGCAGGAGACTCCGGGGTTGAAGGCAGGAGAAAGGACGGGCGGATATATAGCTTCTCTCTCAGCAAGATTAAAAGAGATATTCTAAATCCAGTTTCATCTTGATCTCTTTTTTGCGGTTGAAGCCGAAATGGACGGACGCCAACGGCAGCCACCCTGGTCACTCGCAGGGCGGGAGAGGCTGTTGCCAATCCAAGAGCACTGATAGTAGTGTGCTGCCACCGTCATCGCCATCTTCTGTGCTGTGGGATGCATAGCAGAGAATGATTTGATTGGCTCCAGCAACAAGACAACGGTTGACGGAACTTATAACTTAAGAAAATCATTGACGAGAAAATTTTCTTGTTTTCTTTAACGTTTTGAAAGCGCTCACTCCTCTGAGTCGTTTTACAGTGCCAGTTTTAAGAGAACCATTGGTCATGAAAGGGCAGGATGGGCAATGGTGTCACTAAGTACTTGTATTATACACCTCTCCTGGAAGGCCTGCCTGATCCATGGCATCACCTCAGGAGACAAGAGTTTATTGAGTCTTTGCCAGAACTTTGCCTGATGTTTTAAGTTACCTCGCCATGCTTTGTCTTCCTGCTTCATCCCGATGACCTTAGCCGTTGAGTTTCAGGAGAAGTAATGCTGCATTTAATCTTGGCGAAGGATCTTGAGGCTGATGGGAAAGTTTGAACATAATGTCATCGCTATGTAATTTATCAGCAGCTCCTGACAGGTAATGTTGCACAGAATCAACGACCTCCTGGAGAGGAGGTGGACATGTTTGGCCTTGACGCCCACTGCGAAGATAGATTCAGTGGAGCTTTCATTAGCTTGTTTTGAGGGGTAGATAATATATTAAGTGCCCGGTAGCCTGTGGACGTGTAGCTTTTAGTAAACATGAGGAGGAAATGATACCTTTGGTCATCTGTAGATGGTAATGATGATAGGATCTGACCTCCGGAGGTTTTGGGGAGTGAAGGGATCAGGGAGGACATGAACCACGTATGTGATTAGGTTTTGGCTGTGGTTACGAGTAAAGTGTTTTCGCGAACTTGGTATGAACCTATTCCTTTACTGGCATTATGTACCTTCCACCTGAAAGGATCCCATGAGAACAAACATTCCAACACTGGGAAACCACAGGAAAGAGAGGCGGAGGTTTAAGAATGCACTGCTAAAGAAGATGATGAATTAACTACCTGTGCAGGAAGGAAGGCCGATGATGGATAATGTAGCACATCACGCAAAAGGAAGTGCCTGTGACCCTGCGCCACACACGTGGAGGCGTCCTCGTCGTCCACGTCTTAGTCATCCGGTCAGCAACTACCATGAGAACGACAGATTACACACTGAGGATTGGTAGCTTAGGGGGGTATGAGAAAGGGAAGGAGGCCAGGATGAGCCTCTGGAGTACAGCTGAGGATCGTGGGCCGTTCATTGGTCCGTGAGCCATCACAACACACTCAGCCCAGTCACCGACCTCTCGTAGTTCCCAGGATCATGGGGGGTCATACACCCTGAGAGATATGCGTCGTGTGCTTGGCTGTTGAAGTATCGGGAGTAACATATTGAGTTCCCCAGACGTGGGTGGATGAGAAGGATATACGTTCATTCAGAGCGCCTTATGAGAGGGGGGAGCTTCCATGGCTAGTTCACTGAGGAGTGTGAGATCAAGGTTCAAAGGGCAATGTAGCCTGTCTCCTGTGGCTGCTGATCTGTGACCTGGACAGCCATTCTCCAGCACCATTCCTCCCACTCCTTTAACCATCATCAACATATATATATATATATATATATATATATATATATATATATATATATATATATATATATATATATATATATATATATTATATATATAACTGATTCCTTCATATTCTATCCACCGCACCAGTGCTCCACAAACTGTCCGCCTTATAACGCTATGAGTATGGCAGTACTTCATGTCTCCAGTGTACAGTACTTTCAGGTACGGTATGTCGTCAATCAATTCGCCTCACCTGATGATGGTTCACATTCTTGACTTCGTTACGGTTTAACGCTCCAGTAATCTGCCCGCTTTTAGCCATTGTCTGATTTCTGAACTTTCCATTTTACTGGTCTTGCCAATACGGAAAAGAAATAGTGAAAAGAAACGGTGACAAAGATTTAGACATTCCTGTAGTAACTTCATCGTCTGTTTGTCTATCCATATTTCATACCATATCAGTAGTGTTTAGCTCTTCAGTATTTGTCCTATACAGTAGCGTTGATCCCTAACTGTGTGCAGGTGTATGTGCTTGTGAGAAGCAAGGATTACCGACTAGCTCTTTTGACTAGCTTGAACGGGTTGATCTGGTTGGTCAACGATCGCCATGGTTGTACCGTCTCCAAATCCGAATTAAAAAGAAAATCTGCGGCAGCTGCCAGTCGATGGTTGACTCGTTATACATTTATCAACGTTTCCCCTCCTCTGTAATTCACGAACGAAAGGTCAAGCTCTCTTTGGTGACCAAAGCTTGGCGAACTAGCAACGTCGTCATCATGGTTGGGTATCGTCTCGTTCATCAACATTAACTTCACCTATCAGCCTCGTTACGTGTATTGGTCTAACTCGTTAAAATGATGAAAAAGACATTGAAAATAACCTATGTTATTATGCACGTATTCATCATGGTGTCAGTAGTATATCAAGCGTAGTTAGATATCCTTCGGAACAAAGTTACTCTCTAGCAGATATATGTTTATTGAAACCTTCAGTAACATTAGTCTTTACTGATACTCTTCTGGTAATTTGATAAGATCGGAAACCTTTCAACACCACCAGAGGTCCTCCCAAGACCTCTGAAAATTTATAAGACACGTTATCTTGTTTACCTCCTCCACGATCATCCTTAGATACCGACCTAAATTGGCCCCGGCGCCTACACCCCCGGAAGTCGTGTAAACACCTAAATTCCTCAGCCAAAATTCCATGAGAGAATCACAGGAACAGACAAAAGGGAATGATTGCTTCCTCAAAACCTTACAACACCTGTGGCTTCGAAAGCTGTCATGTTCCCGTCAATGCCAGAAATGTGCCTTTAGCTTAATCTGTGGTATCTTCCAGGAATTCTTTATTAGAATAAACAATAACGATGAGCAGATTATTATTGGGTTCTGGTAATGCCAGGGAATCCACACAGTTCCGGCGGCCATTACTGAGATTAGCATGGACAACCCCATTATCATGTGGCTCCTCTGCTGGGCTCCTCTTCCCACTCTCCCTGGAAATTCCAGTAATGGCATATGAAAAACGGTGATGGCATGTGTGTGTGTGTGTGTGTGTGTGTGTGTGTGTGTGTGTGTGTACACCCCTAATCTAATAAATCACAGATTCGTCGAGTTGAGACACGGGGCCTCGAAAGGTAAATGGACCAGATTTCAGTAAAAAATTGGAAAGACGAAAGACAACCTCTGCAGACACCATAACTTTACACCCCTGCCCTCACGCAAGCACCCTTCCCCCAATCCGTAAAGTGCATACATATATACGCCAGAAAACAGAAAGCTCTCCACTACCTCATCACAATATCCTCTGGGGGTAACAGCAACAGCAGCGCCCCGAACACACAGAGTATCACTTTGGCGTCATTGCCTTCCCTGGCGATGCCTGGAATAACCACCTTACGCTCCCCAAATGAGAACAAATATAAGACTATTACAAAGATAAGTATACGAGGGAAGACTTAGCTAATATTTCCAAACTGCTGCCGCTCTCCTGGGATGGCGTCAGTAGAAGAAATATGTAAGGCTAATAACAGCGGCAGTCGATGCCCTCACGCTACCCCTCAGATCACCGAGAGTCGCCCATAAGGGGCGGTGTCATTGTCACCTCTAGTTGGAACTTGCGTCGTCACTTCGACGACATTTTTCCCCCGTCGTCAGCCCCGCTGCTGTACACTACTTAGTCATCCATACCGGCTATTTTACACTTCCTGTCATCCTCCCATACCATATTTTGCCTCGGTTATCTACCGGTACCTTAAATTATCTCATTTGTCCTCCGGCCACAGTGTCTCGCTTTCCCACACCTGACTAATACGCCCCGGTCGCCTGTCTCTCCCCTACGCTGCCACAGTTATCCACCCCTTACCTCACGCTTCCTCAGTCACCTGTTCCTACCGTGCACATCCTCAGCAGTTCGCCCTAGCCAGTCACCTACTCCTTTCAGTTATTTCCTAAGTAACTCATCCCTGCCTTACATATCCTCAGTGACCCAGCTCTGTATCATACTTGCTCAGTTTCTTGCTCTTGTCTTACATTTTCTTGGTCACCTACTCCCTACCGTATACTTTGTCAGTTACCCATTGACGAAAAACTTTCTCAGTCACTTATCCTTACCTTATACTTCCTCACTGACCCATACTTTCCTCATGCTTGCTTATTCACCCACTCCTACGTCATACTTCATTAGTTACCCACCTAAACCCTGCTTTTTTCACAATCACCCACTACTCTACCTAACACTTTTCATTCACTCACTTCTGCCTTACACTTCCCTCAGTCACTCATCCCAATCTTATTCGTCACGAGTCCCTATCCCTCCCTATTCAACCATGCCTTACACTTCTGAATCTCTGTCTCCACAACACTTCCTCGATCACACACACACACACACACACACACACACACACACATCGTACTTCACAATACCACAGCCACCCCTCTACTCCGACGCTCCGTCACCACTCTACCATAAATATCTGGATGTAAACCAACCCTCATTCTTAGTTCTAACATCTACTCATGCCAGTCCCTGGATGTGGGTCACCTGTGGCTCAACTAACCGTTCTACCTAAAGCCTGCCTTGGAAACACACGCCTCGAAACCAGTCTGTGAAGTAATGTTCTCCCATAAACCTCTCTCTCGTGGTCTTCCCTTCCAGTGTTCCTCCCTCCCAGGACATCTCTATTTCTGACAAAATAAGCCTCCTGTCCCCGTAATACCTCGAGCATAATTGCTAGGCGATAACCCATGATTTCACTTCTTCCCAGGCTTTAGTATCTCTCATGCCTGATCTACTCCTCATGAAATTAGCAATCCTCATGATTTCTTCAATATATGGAGGTATCTCTCTTACATTTCCATGACCCATAAAGAAAACCGCAGGTTTTCGCACTACTTCTGACAAATAAAGAGGCACATTGAATTCCCAAGTAACAGACAATTTTCTCAAAAAGTTTGCTCGTAAAGAGTGTATAAAGTTATTTTAATGGTGAGGGAGGGGCACCCACCTACCGGTTTCTTGTTAGACCCCGAGAATCATACCGTACAGAAAATGGATGAAACAATCCAGACCTTCTCATTCTGCCCGTGATAACGCGCCAGGATCTGTAATATCGTAGCACTTAGAGACAAAACATTATTTCCAACAAGATTTATCATCAGACTCGCGAATTAGAATAAATGCGAATGAAGACAGACAGCAGCGTTGGTTCTGAGAAAGCCACACTGGCCAGGGAGCCGCTGAACTACTAACCAAATAACACACATTTGGATACGTATAAACAACTCAGTTCATGGAAAACCAGATTCGTGTCTTGTCGCTCCTGTCGTGTCTCATGGTTGACAGTGAGTAGAGGAGGACGACTAATTCCTACCTGCCCACCATGCTGGGGCGACACACCTCAAGTCTGACTCACATACCAACACACACACACACACACACACACACACACACACATATACACGCGCGCACTACCACCGGAATTAACGTCGTAAGTATAACCTTGGAACGAAATGAGTATTGCAGTGTTCTTGGAAAACTTATTGACACGAATCAGCAGCAGTAGCGTATCCACACGGCCTCCGGAACTTATACCAATAAAGATTCGTCCATTCGAGTGAGAGAATATCCACGTATCATATATAAGTATATAAGGCAACAGAAACACGAATTCAGTAAGCCATCCACTCTCCTCAGTAATACTTATACCTTCCATCAACACACTGATAGTAACCTAAATTTCTCCAACGTAGCTTACACCGTGTAGCACCCAATCCTTTCTCCCTTCTAAACAACAGAGTTGAGGTAAAATCTTCAGGAGATCAGCGGAGGGTTAACTCCCTCCCAGGGACGAAGCATCAGTCAAGGGAACACGTCAGTTCACGAGTTTACTGACAGTCTCATTAGAGATGGAAGGTTCTAATTTATTCAGACCAGAACTAATGTTAAGGGTGTAATTGAGGTCGCGTGTAATAACACCAGAATCAGCTGCATTTAATACAACAATAGATTTTGAGGTATATTGTCGCAAATGAATAGAACGGTTGGAATGCACTGCATGAACTTATAAATAAGACGGTGCCTTCCTGGTCTGGACGAATATATATATATATATATATATATATATATATATATATATATATATATATATATATATATATATATATATATATATATATATATATATATATATACGAATAAAGTGCATATGACGCGCACCTTCATAGAACATACAAACCTCCAACAGCCAGGATCGAACCCGATATATATATATATATATATATATATATATATATATATATATATATATATATATGATAGCCTGGCAATGAGAACCTGAGCAAGAAGAATAGCTTGAAACACGGAGGGGATGGGAACAGGAGGGTGGGTCTGCTTTCGGGTCGGAGGCAATATGCCCGAAAAGGAATATAGTAGAGCTTAGGAATGCTGGGCAAAAACAGTGAAAGTTCCCCGAAGAGAGAAAGGAATGAGAACAGGACTGGTGTGTGTCTAAGGTGTTCGAGTGAGGACGTGAAGAGGATGAAATGAAAAAATTGCAAGAATGTTTCATCGTAGACAATTGAGAGAAGGAATGGGAAAGGATACAATATGAGGTGATTCTATGTAGACATAGTAAATAAGATGAATCAAATTGGTGATACGAGATAAAAGTTGATGAAAGCTTTTTCTTGAGACCCTAAGCTTAAGCTGAGAGTCTTGAAACATAACCCCTTAAGGCTTAACCACGACTGTACAACCCTTGAGCACTGAGGGCACGACCCGTGAGTATTATGGGATTGCCTTTTGATCCGGCCCTTAAAGGGTTAGGTCAGAAGCCACGCCATCATGCCCCAAGGGTCGCCCCTTCGTGCTCGAGGAGTTAAACAGATACAATAGAGGTTAGGGAACACGCGTGATAGTAGGAGGGCGGAGATGCACGCACTGAAATCCATACGAGAACAATGAATATCAATGACCTGGGAAAAAAGAAAAGGAGTGAGTGGGTCGGTCGGGTGAAATTACCTTAGCTGTGGATACAGAATCTCCTCCACATTTTCTCCGGCTGGGTTGGGTTAGGTAAAGACCGTTTCTTTTTTCTCTCTAGGTTCACGTGCATAGATGTGCACTAGGGTGAATGAGGAACCCACTGGGAAAAAAAGTGATGGGGTTACTGACCAAAGTTAGCTGGTTGGAAGTACCTATTTGGGACGATATTATATGCTGATGATGAAGTCTTACTTTATGAGTGGGAATGAGAGCTCAAATTGCCTTCGTGAGACATCACGAGTGTTACATATGATGCTGGCCTCTCCTTTTAGATGGACACTCGTCTTCTTTTTCTATTCTTTGTTCGAACTTTCGTCCATTTCCATTTCTCCTCGTAAAACGGATGTTTCCCTCTGTTCATGTCCTTTTATTATTGCACCATACTTAGTTCACTTTGTCTCCGTATGTCTGTCTGTCTCTTTCCGTCCCTGTCTCTCTCTCTGTCTCTCTCCCAGCCTCTAACCTCCCGTGTGAGTGTGGGAGAGCTTCCCTCAGCCTCCCACCTGTCCTCTCTCCTCACCTTCACGGCCACACACACGCACTGCCCACCGCCCACACATTAACAAATCATCCCAGCAGCTACCTTGCCTCGGCCAGGTGTGTGTGTGTGTGTGTGTGTGTGTGTGTGTGTGTGTTTGTGTGTGTGTGTGTGTGTGTTTGTGTGTGTGTGTGTGTGTTTGTGTGTGTGCGTGCGTGTGTGAAAACATAAGGAGTTTCATACACTGTGGGTTTTGCTTTTAATTTAAGGTTCTCATTTTTTATCATAAAGAATTCTTAATTTTTCAGTGCTATCGTGTGTGTGTGTGTGTCAGTGTGTGTGTGTGTGTGTGTATGTGTGTCTTCCTGGACAGTCTGTGCTGCTTGTCGTCACAGGTGTACATGTAATCTTATCAGTATGTTTGAACAATCCTTGCCTTGTTTCAGTACGTATGGTATATATACATATATATATATATATATATATATATATATATATATATATATATATATATATATATATATCCCTGGGGATAGGGGAGAAAGAATACTTCCCACGTATTCCCTGCGTGTCGTAGAAGGCGACTAAAAGGGGAGGGAGCGGGTGGCTGGAAATCCTCCCCTCTCGTTTTTTTTTTTAATTTTCCAAAAGAAGGAAGAGAGAAGGGGGCCAGGTGAGGATATTCCCTCAATGGCCCAGTTCTCTGTTCTTAACGCTACCTCGCTAACGCGGGAAATGGCGAATAGTTTGAAAAAAAAAAAAAAAATATATATATATATATATATATATATATATATATATATATATATACACGTATAATGGGGACTGGTATGTAAAAGCAAGATAAATGCAATCGTGTTGAAAGCTTTGACAGATACTTTGTTATATGGGCATAGCCTCGGAGCCGGCGTGTGATGTGTGAGCTGGTGTGCGTGTGTGTAGGAGACGTGTCTGTATATTTTATGGGACGGGCTGAAGCAAGTGCGTGAAGGAAAAGTGTGTTATGGTGTGTGTTGGGTTATAGCCTGTTACGGTGGGAAGAGATGAGTTTGGGAGTGTGGTCTGAGGATGCCAGTGAGATATATATATATATATATATATATATATATATATATATATATATATATATATATATATATATATATATATTGGTTCTCTTTCTTATAATCACCGAGACATTTACGTCACTATCATTAACGCGTGTATGTCCGTTCTCATGATACTAATCTTCTTCATCACCATCGTCATCATCATCATCATCATCATAGAGCGCATTGCCAGTATCATAATGCTCATTACCCTCACCACTATCACTTATATCACTATCATGTGTGCTGATATCATGACATCATCATCATCATCATCATCATCATAGAGCGCATTGCCAGTATCATAATGCTCATTACCCTCACCACTATCACTTACATCACCATCATGTCTGCTGGTATCATGACATCATCATCATCATCATCATCATCATTGCTGCCATTACCCACGAGCGTCACTACCACACTCACCATCATATCATTACTGTCACCATCGCATCACTTTCACCAACGTTAAGAGCAGGATTGGCAGACGTGTACTTAACCTTCGAACGAGCAAATGGTCTCCTCGAGACTGCTTCTGAATTGGTCAAAAAAAATGAAAAAAAAAAAAATTTAAAAAACTGAACCTCTTTATAACCACATTCGACCATTTATTCTAAGAATTCTATAATGGTTTTCTCTTACATAACTTCATGATTACCTGATTTCCACCTTTAAAGAAAGTCTTCCCTCAGACTGCACCTGGCTCAAATCGCTCCTTACAACCCTTGGTTCGAAGTCGGTTCGAAGACTCATCTCTTATGTAGTTTTCGACCATCTTGCCAAGACCTTTACGGCCGACCTTCTCTGCAACCCCTTCGTGATCCAACCTCCTTCTTCCCCCGTTCCCGTTCCTACATTTGCATATCATTTGGTTAGCTTTCCTATTCCCCAGGAATGACTACGTACGTCTCATATAACACGATTAACAGAACTTGCTCTCGCTCCTGAAAATGTCTGTTAGTATAGACAAGAAAACTTCCCTTGGCTGCATCACGATCCAGCGCTTTTAACACATTAATATTAATGATGTTTTAATGAACGCTAAGGATGAAACAAGTCCTTCTGACGAATGCTTTTAAGGAAAACATTACACCTTACCAGATCCTGAAAGGAAACCGTTCGGGAGAATGCGGATTCAATCCGCCGGCGAAATTTACATTTATAAACAAATCATTAGCCGGCCCAGCGAGCAGTACATTGTGCATCTTCTGAGAGTATATATGTCCGTGTGTGTGTGAACGTGTGTACACGCGGGTACGGTTTTATTGAAGTTTCTCTTTAGTATTGCGTGAGTGCGTGTGCACGCCAGCATGTCCACAGGATTTAAAGAAAATACCTGCGGTATTCTCGCCCTGTGGTACTCCAAATTACACCCTGCCACGTTTGCTCTTTACCCTAGGCTAACGAGTGTCACGTGACCTCTGCATAAGGTTGAACTCTGCTCAATGTTTTTCGTGCTGAAAGTCCGAAAGAGGTAAAGTTCAACATTCATGCATCAAATCAAGATCTTTTTTCTTAAGTTATCACGTATGAGGAAGTATATTTTAAGGCTATTACTTCCTCTTAAGACTTGTTGTCTCCTTTCTTCGCCGTACAGTTTGGAAGCCATGCTAATATGAAGTTATGTAATGTCCTATATTGAAGGCATTTAATGTCGTACATTTTAGCTTCACAAATACCTGCCAAATCTGTAAATACTGACTGGGAATTCCTTGATTTGTCAGTTACAAAAGAATTAGTGAAAAAAAAAACTCTTACTTGAAATGCCGATCTTCTATGTAAATATTTTCTCATGATTCTTATTTTTTTCCTTCTCGTCTTTAGGTTCGTGTCTGAGCAAACGCAGGAAGAACATTGTTATTCAAGGCACGTGAACTGACTTTTTTTTTTGAACAACAGGTTGTATAATGGAGAACATTGTTCATTTAATGTTTAAAATTTGACATCCTGTTATATAACTCTAAAGGGCACTTGCGTTGTATTTCTAGTACTAAACCACCTCCCACTGGAAATAGTTTCTGAAATGAAATGAGAGAACTACCATTTCCCTCTTATGGATAATTAGATCCAGTCTCTTTCCGTCGTTCTTATATCCTCAAAATCCACCTTCTTCATTTGCGATCCCTTTTATCCCCCTTCTCTCCGTAATCTACAATCCTCATACGACAATCAAGTCAACAATCAAACTATCTTTTTTTTTTTCTCTCGTTGCCAAACTGCTCAACGACATCGTTCAAGGAGGTTAAACGAATGACGGTAAGACGATGGGCGTCCTCAGCAGCAACTCGCTAGCAGACGACAGTCTCTCTGTAGCCGCCCAGACCCAACCTTGCCTGATATTTTATTATGATAGTTACGGCATAGGGAGAGGGGAAGGGGGGAAGGGTTGGAGGCGGCACATATCATGACATGGGTCCGCGAGGATGGGAAGAAGAAGAAGAAGAAGAAGAAGAAGAAGAGCAGCTCTGCCTGCAGTAAAGATTAAAAAAAAAAAAAAAGCAGAGAATTATGGTTACAATAACTGTCACAAATTTCTTCAACAAATCCTTGATGCTTTATTTGAGATGGTTACGCATCAAGCACTTTGGCTGTGATGTGTCACTCGCGAGTATGGTTAGCTTTATCGTTCTCTTAAGTCGTTCTCCTTTATTAGTTACAAACTCACCAATAAAATGTCGCTAGCGGCAGCTTTCGACAACCTCTCAAACGAGATAGTCTCAAACTGGTAGTCTTGGATAGTTAGGCTTCACAACCACATCTTCTTTGGTCCAACTTTACTTCAGTTTACCCAGATCACTGGCGCCAGTGGATGTAGCCAGTGTGTCTGTGTGTACAATAGTTATTCCGCCGTTTTTGTTCCAAGTTACGTGAGTGTTACGGTGTGGGAACTGTTAACACACCGGTGACCATTAGAACAATGGTGAACAAATTTTTAAAGCATTCTCGTGCAGTGTACAGACATACACAACGTTTCGTCAGGAGAGGCAACAAATGGTGGCCAGAAATTATAGTGCTACTCGTTTGTATACAGAAGTCAGACTGAGGATGGTGGATGACCTTGAAGGGTAAGCAATTCTTTGTTGAAATCAGAGACGTGCTTGACGATAGCCGTGAATCCATGACCAACCTTATGACTAGGGCAAGTAGGTGATATGGTTTCGATATTACTCATCGTTCTATTTTTTATCTAGGCTTTAGTTAAATACAGTTTAACTGAATCATTGTGTGTTCTGTAGATTATGTGGACGCTCTCCATATCGAGACACGAATGTTTAGAAAAGTGTATTTTTATCGTATCGTGAATCAGTGTAGAAATATCTATTTTTTTTTCATGAATGTTTGCATAAAGGAAGCTCTGTATTAGCTCTTCAGCAACATGACCATTAAACCATAGTTTATCGAATAAGACGTAAACATGTTTAGAGCTGCCGTGAAGCAATTCGAGACCCCGAAACCTTGAGCTGCTGGTGTCGGGAGCCACCCGGCCTAAGACATGAGACAAACCCAGGGAACTTGAATCCCAGCCAGTGAAGCACTAACCCTGTGATCATTGACATCTCAGATGCCTTACAGCCGCCGGAGTACACGGCAGTTTGAGGATTGCTCTTCGCCCGCAAGTTGTTAGCGTGGAATCTTATTTCTCTCTCTTTTCTTTGCGTCGTTAGTTCCGATGAGCATATAAAGGGTTTCATCGAGGCCGGGACTTATATGTTGTATTAAAAATGGGGCTGAAAAGACTCAAGAGGTGAGAGGAAAATCAAACGAAGCGTTGTGGCTGAAGTAAAAATCCCGATTTTGCTAAAAGGCACAACTTGCAGCTGTTGGGAAAGGTGTGATACGGTGGAGAGAGTTCCAAAGTTTAAGCAGTCGAGGGAAAGAGACAGACATAACCACCCATTTGTTGAGCCTCTAACGACCGTACAGTAATCAGCTACGGCGGTGTTTGCCGCGAGGTCTGTTCGTGGTGTGATTTCACACGGAGGCATAGGTGTTGGAGACCTCGATGATAAGCTGCCAGTTTTGAACTTTTCCCGGGTCAGCAGGAGTATGAGAGGAAGGATGGATGATGTACGCGGCTATATATTCCGTGCTCCAGATACAAAGGTGGACTCGTAGACACTCAGGCAGAATGACCCTTGACCTCTCGAGCAGTAACTCCGCCCGTAGATTGCCATACCCTGCCCCCCCCCCTCACTACCCTCCCCCTACTGCCCCCAACCCCCTCTGCTAGCTTGATTATACTGCTTGCTCTCTCTCTCTCTCTCTCTCTCTCTCTCTCTCTCTCTCTCTCTCTCTCTCTCTCTCTCCTTAACAACGGCTTGGACACTGGCAGTCACTTGCCTTCTCCCACACCCCGACCCTCTGTCTCCGTCTCTCTCTCTCGCTATGTCTCTCTTACCATGTCTCTTCCTCCATCAGTTCTTTCCCCATCCTCTTCCTTCCTCTCACTTTATCCACTCCTCCTCTCCACGTTCCCCTCCTCCTCCTCCTCCTCCTTCCCTGTCATGAACATCCCCAGCCATAATTCCTGCTGGCGGAATTTTTCTGTGGCGTTTATGCCAAAATGTCGATGAACCGGCATTCTCCCGTGCTGGGCCGTGATTTAGACGTTCATTTTACATATAGATGTTACAAGACCTTTTATCTGGCTGAATACTGGAATAAATTTCGACCCGGGAGGAAAAATGTGCTGGAAAGCTGCCGAAGTTTGGAAATTCTAATAAACCTTTTTGGGGTGGGAATAGAATTTCTGGACTTCGCACCAAGGACCCCCCCAAGAGCCTTTTATCATTTGATAATGACGGAGTGACACAGGGATAGTCATAATCGTTAATTTGCGTCTGAGAAATGGGTAATGACACTTGTCAAGTGTACTGACTACCATCTTCCCAGAGAGAGGCTTATAAATAGGGAGCCTCTGGGATGTAATAGGGTAAGTGAATGAGGCACAGGATTGCGAATTGGGGGGGGAAAGGACGAGTGGAGTGTGTTTTCAGATTCGAAATGGGCGCTTTTTTCAAACCAGTCGTGTCTTCCTGCGTCGTGACATAGGCAGACTGATCATGACGTTCCCATACCTGATGCCAACAGGAGATCTGGTCGATGCATATCATTACCTAAATACGAAAGTGGCGAGGCTAATGCCATGATTGTGTGTAGGAACGAATGCGTGAGGACATGCGTGCAAAGGGGTAGCCACGAACAGACACGTTTGCTCACTATTCGAGGTAATTTTGTAAACTGAGGTATACAAGGAGGGACTTAAAGTTTATTTTACATATGGCGGGGGTTTGCGTGTACCGCCATCTGTGACTATTATAATACTATTTTGATGAATTCATATCTGAAGTGATAAGTTTGTAAACATGTATAAACATTCTATATTTGTGTGTACCTCTCTCTCTCTCTCTCTCTCTCTCTCTCTCTCTCTCTCTCTCTCTCTCTCTCTCTCTCTCTCTCTCTCTCTCTCTATCTATCTATCTATCTATCTATCTATATATATATATATATATATATATATATATATATATATATATATATATATATATAGTCAACTCTACTTCCATGAGGTTACTGCAGCGCGCAGGAAGCCGACTACGTCCACTGATCGGAACTATAGGTCATTATGTTTATTGGCGTTGTGTGTGTGTATATATATATATCGTTCAAATGTATATATGATAATGATTCCTTTGAGCTGAGTGCTAGCCCAGTCCAGCCAGACACCATGTTGGTAAAAACGTATCATGAAATTTCACTCGAAAGAAAAAAAAAGAAAAAAAAAGATTGAAGTCATGATTGGTGTCGGTGGCATGATTATGATAATCTGATCTTTCGCTGCTTCCAATCATTTGCCAGATGTCTGGGCCTAAGGGTGAAACTGCTCAATAACCAAACTACCCCTCAGTCTTCTTAGCAAGGGGCTGGATATCTGGCTGGCTGGCTGGCTGCAGCAAGAAGGAAACACACACACACACACACACACACACACACAACGAGCTAAGCCAAAGAGACTCAAGGTCGGGGTTGAGAATCCATCAGCGTTTCAAAGTCGGTACGAAACCCTAAAAGCTTTTTTCCCTTCTTTTTTTTTCTTGGTCAGAGCGCGAATTATCACGGCAGAGGTCTGGAGAAAGGACCAGCTAAGTCGCCACTTGCAGTTAAGAGTGACTATTGATCCGAGCTTGTGTGTGTGTTTACATGCACTCAATGCAGATTACCTGAGTGTGTGTACGACGTAGTACTTGGCCAAGGAGACGATAGCGTCCTCTGGTTGTGATTCATTTAATTACGCTCATAAATTCCCGGACTATTAAGCGTTATTGCCTTCTTTAAATGCCTGCTTTGGTGTGAAAAATGAAAAAAAACTTTGATAAATGAGAATTTCTCCAGAATTGTGTTCACAGTCCGCCACATACTGAACTTTACACACACACACCTGTACCCACCTCACACCTGAACAACTTACTTGCTTGATATATTAATATTTTTTTCCAGGAAGACAAAAACGTAATAATTATTTTCCATTGTGTTCAACCACTTGTGTATTTTTCTTCCCAGGAGTGCAGGTGCGTTACCTGACCCTTGGTAATAATTGGTCTCTGACTAACGGTCGTTTGTTTAAAGAAATGAAAAATTGTTGCTCGTAAGAAGTTGAGCGTTTTCTCCTCCTCCCGATCAACCAGTATTAAGGATCATCTAGAATTGCTACATTTTCAAATGCATTCGACTTCGAAGGTCATTTCATTCCACGTTGGCATGCATATCAGTAATCTCTACTTATCAATTTTTTTCTTCGTTTATCAGCGTTCAGTTTACCCATAGTGAAGACCTGGAGACTCGGTCGATGGGTGGTGAACCATTTGTCTATCGTTTCCATCGTTCATCAACTTTCTATCCAAACACACGAATGGGCAAAGCTAAAGGATAATGGCAGGCGCCGCAAAACGAAGCTAAGAGGTTACCACTTTGGTTGCTGGCGGGTTTAATGCATCTCTGAGGCACCGAAGCAAAGCTAAAGGGGTTACCTTTTGTCCAGGCTTACCCTCCCCCTTGCTACGGGGTGATGATGTCCCTCAAGAACTAGTAGGGGAGCGTGCAGTTGCTTGTCCTCAAGCGACAGGTGCCTTAGCGTACAAGCCAGACCTCTGGACACAACAGGGCTGGAGGTGCAGTGACTGGCTGGACAATAAGGGCATGATAGGCGCTGTACCACACTGCACGTATAGACGGGATGTATCTGTCTGGGATTGTTCTGTCTCTGTTTCTATACATTAGATGGTTCCGATTCTCTCTCTCTCTCTCTCTCTCTCTCTCTCTCTCTCTCTCTCTCTCTCTCTCTCTCTCTCTCTCTCTCTCTCTCTCCCTCCTTTCCTACATCTAACCTTGCCTGCCCACTCGCCTCTCTACTTATCCTTAATATCTCAGTCTATCCAGCTGTGATTTTTCTCCATCTGTATCTATCTGTCTGTTTATATATAACAGAAGATGAAGCAACGCATCAAGACTGTTTCTTTGAGAATATCTCATTCCCATTTATCCATCTATGTTTAATCTGTCCATCTAACACTCTTTTAGTTCATCTTCCCACTTGTCTGTGTGTCTGTTCATCTCTTTTATATATATATATATATATATATATATATATATATATATATATATATATATATATATATATATATATATATATATATATATTCTTACATCTCAAACCATTTCCAGTACGTACCTTGTGTATGTATATGTGTCTGTATGTATGTATGTATGTGTGTGTGTGTGTGTGTGTGTGTGTGTGTGTGTGTGTGTGTGTGTGTGTGTGTGAGCGAGCACACACGAAAGATAATATACATAAGGGTCTGACTGCTTTTGCCTGACAGCATTACTCTTGCAGACACGTAGACAAATACAACTGGAGTGTAATTAGGAAATAAACAGAACACTCGAACGCCCTCATGGCTAATCTTTAACTGGAAATATACCAAAATATACCAGATATACCACATGAGTGG
>NC_092236.1:8099517-8132017 GCF_036320965.1 Panulirus ornatus | reverse complement strand
CTCAGTCACTGTATCCAGCCTGATGGTCATAACCATGGTAGGAGGGTGGTTTTTTGATCGAAGCTTCTATCTAGCTTGGTTCTTCACCACAGTGGCAAAGAAGGAAATGTCCTTAAGTACAGTGGACAACTGGAGGTACATGCCAAGTTCGTCATCATAGATATGAATAGTTTACATCAATCACTTCACTTTCATTCAGTTAACACAGAATTTATTCAGTCTCTCGCTGTGAAACTAAACATATCTGAAACATCTGTGGTTTTTTTATTTTGTTTCCACTCGTATTGTAGTCTTGTTCCTAACTCAAAAAGCCAAACGTAGCCATGTAGTGTGTATCTGAAATAGACCATGGTCGGGCAGCTGGGTACTGGCTGTCAGTCTTTTGATCTAATAACGTCCACTGATTATGTATTAGGTTAATCACTCGAGATAATTAGTTTCGTTAGTGATATACAATAGCCTCGGCTAATTACCGCTTACAAAAAAAGGTGAGGTTAATTAGGTATATACAATGGATGTGGTTAATTACAAAATGAATTAAGGTTACTGAAAAGATATATATAATCTTTTCTTTGGCTCGTTCATAATGGGATTTATCAATGTATATCACAAAGGTTATGTAGTCTATGTGCTGATTTTGGTAATTCATTGAATTGGGTAAATGCAGAAGTAAACCCTGCATTTTACGGGGTACAATTATCATACTCATTACCTGGATGTGTATGAATAATGTTTGAAGTGTGAATGGTTGATAGGTACATGTCTTGTTAATTAATGATGATAATTTTGATATGATAATGGTTATCTACCGATATATATATATATATATATATATATATATATATATATATATATATATATATATATATATATATATATATATATATATATATATATTTTTTTTATTTTTTTTTGCTTTGGGAAACATATATATATATATATATATATATATATATATATATATATGACCAAGAGGATATATGTGTCGGAGGTGGAGGGAACGAGGAGAAGAGGGAGACCAAATGGGAGATGGAAAGATGGAAAAGGATTTTGTGTGATCGGGGCCTGAACATGCAGGAGGGTGAAAGGAGGGCAAGGAATAGAGTGAATTGGAGCGATGTGGTATACAGGGGTTGACGTGCTGTCAGTGGATTGAATCAAGGCATGTGAAGCGTCTGGGGTAAACCATGGAAAGCTGTGTAGGTATGAATATTTGCGTGTGTGGACGTGTGTATGTACATGTGTATGGGGGGGGGGGGGTTGGGCCATTTCTTTCGTCTGTTTCCTTGCGCTACCTCGCAAACGCGGGAGACAGCGACAAAGTATAAAAAAAAAAAAAAAAAAAAAAAAAAAAAATATATATATATATATATATATATATATATATATATCATGAGTAGTGATAATCATCATATACATGAGAGAGATCAATCAGTACAGATGATGAGATTAATCCGATCAACAGACATATAAAGACACGAGTCGATCAATACTGATAATGAGTGTAATGAACAAGATTAATCTGTATACATAATGAGAGTTTAAAGAGAACGGTTGATCGGTACAGATAATGAGTCGAGATAATCAGAATACATATAAACAAATATGGTTATTAGTATACATATCGGGACCTATAATCGGATAATTACACAAAAGGTCACGAGGCTGTATAATTGAACCTTGATTGCCATAATCGAATCCTTTTCTTCGGCTGTCCGGGTCATTATAACAGGCCACATAACCCCATTGATTATAATGCTATTCATACGTGTATAATAGGTAGGGAAAGTTCAATTCATCCTCAATAATGCGACGAAATGCCGCCTTTTGGGCTGGGTCTTGATATGCCCTTTATAGCATTATAATGTCCACTCCACACCAAGTCGTGTCATTATGGCTTTTATTCCAAAATCAGACGCTGGGACTGACTCCCCTTCCTTCCTCACCTCACCTCACCTCACCTCACCTCACCTCACGCCCTGATATTTCTCTTTTTTTCTATTATTCTTTTTGATACGTGATGAACGCTTGGATAATACCTGATGAGTCACGAAGCTTTATGATCAAATCCTATTAATAATAATCCGTTTCGAGCGAAAGCCTCACGTCGCTTGTGTTCTCCTTCCTCCCTCACCCACGCGAACCAGCACCGCTTGCAAGCACAGTGGGCGACTGAAATGGTCAAATAAAAAGGAAAAAAGAAAAAAAAAAAAAGACGACGACTCCCTTGTAGTTCCGCCAGGACCCCGGGTTCTGTCATTATGTCACTGTGTTTGTAATTTCACGTAAACCTCCCCCATCCTCCACCTCCTCACCCCTGGCGAGGTGTGGTGCCTCTGGTACACAGACAGACAGACAGACGGACGGGCAAACAGACAGACAGACAGACAGACAGGCAGGCAGACGGACAGACGGCCTGTATAGACCGTCTCGGTGGGCAGAGACTTTTGGTTCCGTGTGACTACAGACCAACCATCTCACTCTGACACAAACACACACACACACACACACACACACACACACACACACACACACACATTGTTATCTATTTCTTTCTGTCTCTGCCTTTGCAGAGATAGATAGAAAAAAAGAATAGTAAGTAAGAAAATATGTTATAAAAGATATGAAAGAATACTTTCTTATCATGAGAGTAGTGGGTAAATAGAATAAGATAAATGTATGAAGACGAGATATAATATTTGAATGGATCAACTAAACCCAGTTTAGAATAGCTCTTGAATAACACACAGGAGGGCCTCATATGTGTGTGTGTGTGTGGGAAGAATGTGAGGAAGTGTGGTGTGATTTTCGTGGCTGGTGATAAGGGTCAGCAAGGGTGAGGACCGAGTAGAATGTGAGACCTGGTCATGAGCAGAGCCACAGAACTCTCATGCAATAAATACAGGATTTTCAAAAACAGGAGAAAAAGAGAAGTCTTTATCTTTGAACGTTCGTATGTGAACGTCCTCGTACGTATTATGTAATTTCCTTCAACTTTCAAACATAATTCACGATATATATATATATATATATATATATATATATATATATATATATATATATATCTTAGCCTAAGCTAGGTACCCAGTTTATCGGCCAACCTACTGGAGAGGACGAACAGCTGGGTGGACCGTGGACCGACTGACGCGGTCGGGATTTGAACCACTGCGGGCGGCCTGTAAATGCAGCTCCAAGGTTGTGCTACTTCCAGCAGCAGGGGAAATCATGGACTCCTTTGGAGTGAGAAGCTCTTTCGATGATGCAGGCTCACCGAAGGCGACTTTTCGCTTGAGCAGTGGAGAGAGAGAGAGAGAGAGAGAGAGAGAGAGAGAGAGAGAGAGAGAGAGAGAGAGAGAGAGGAGTTCTCGTCAATGAAAGATGGTGAGACAAGGTTCTCTAGGAGGTCTCGTCTTCGTGACCGGAGTCTACGAAATGAAAAAAAAAAAAAAAATAGAAAAGAATGTAACTTCCTTCAACCCTTCGACTTTATTCATGAAATAAGACAGGGAACGTCTCGCCTTTCTTACGTGCCACGATCATATAATACCTCATAACTTTTACACAGTTGAAAATTCATGTATAGTTTCAGTCCTCAATCATTGGAGACGCTCGGCTCATTTTGCCTCAGAGACAGATAATAAATCCTCACTATTTTTCCCCTGAAGCGTGCGAAGGGAATGTAGGTACCATTGCAGATCTCTCACGCGAGGGGTGACTGCGGCATTAAAAAAGAAGAGGAAATTGGTCTTTATCGTCCCTGATTATATTGCTTTTTACGTGTGTAATCGGCGGCGTCTGGTGTCTCAGGGATGATAATTGTCAACACTAGGGTGCAGAAGGGGTTTAAGGGCTTGTGTTGATATTTGAAGAAGAAGAAAAAAAAAGGTTTTTGATTGTGTATCCTCATTATTCGTGTTCAAATCCCACTCGACTGTTTCTTAAGGTTTATTCCCAACACCAGTAGTGGGTCTGAGTAATCTACGTGAACTGATTAATCCTGGTGATATGATTACGCCTCGTGAGCTGGGTGTGACAATGAGCAAGATATGATATCAGCATCTGAACACTAGGGGGGGAGGGAAATGTGACCGAAAATTTTTTTTATCCCAGTTCATAAAAATCTTTCTGAGAACGCAAGACCTTCCCAGTGTTGTGGGAATGTCTCTTTCTCTTTCTCCATCGGTAGAAACTCACTTTTCGTGGAAATTTGACGGGACGAGATGGCTGTCAAGAGCCGTGTCAGTAGAGAGCACGGTTGACAATCCTCTAAACCTTGACAGCATAATGCCACATGTCATAGAGGGATATGCATGCGTTAGGGGAAATAAAGTGATTCATGCATAGCTTGCAGTAAAAAGTTTATATATCCTGCATTCAAAAAGGGAAGTTGAAACAGAGCCGTAAAGGAAGGTGTACGCTATAAACTTAGAGACCATAGAGTTATGGACAGATTTATGCGTGACATTTGGCTGAGACGCTATGAACCCTTGTGTCACGTGAACATTGTCGTCCAACAGTATCAACTCTATGTATACCCAGTGGGTAAAGATGTGTGCGAGTCTGCCTCCAGCCAGGGAAATGTGGTTAGAGGGCAAAAGGGCTCTGTATGCATATATATATATATATATATATATATATATATATATATATATATATATATATATGTATATATATATATATATATATATATATATATATATATATATATATATATATATATATATGCGTTTGTATGTGCTCGTTTGTCAGCTGTATGTGTTTATGCTTTGATATCTATGTACGAATGCGTGTGTGTTAGCTTTGATAAATACATAAATGATATTGGCAGTTTATGCAAATGCTTTCGTCGGAAAAAAAAGATTTATTTCCATACTAGTAAATGAGAAGACGAGATACATCTTTATATATGGTCGCGGGAATTTCAGTTCTACAGTGATACTGTGTCATCATTATTACTGGCTCTGACCAGACTGTTATTCATGTACGTTCGCTAATCATCCCTTGGCTTATTTATGTGTACTTTTTGTCACATTTATTACAATCATGTTAAAAGTTTTCCCCATGTGACAAGATTAGATACCATTTATATATTTTTACCTCTAGATGTACAGACGAGATCACGAAAGCTGGTATTGTAAGTCGCCATCTCAACATCTATCAAATTCTGTCTATGTTTTCTCGTCTAAATCACTGACCATCTTCATAGCTTATGCTATACGCTTAGTCCTTCCCAGGACCGCAGGCAGCACACACGGCCAGTACTGCTTCCATGGCGCCAAATGATATGATCACGGTACCAGAGTGGATTACCAGTCGATGGATCATCATGATTTCTTGATGGATATGACACGTTGTGCCCGGGGCAGGAACCCCGCGCCCGGGCTGGAGTCTCCCCTGACCCTCCTCCACAAGTGGGTCGCAGGAGAGAGGAACCAGTTCCTGTGGACTGATTGGAACGGTGTTCTGTGTGTGTGTGTGTGTGTGTGTGTGTGTGTGTGTGTGTGTACGTATGTGATTAATATTTACTGATTACGTAAGTGTGTGATTACAGTTGACTGATTGTTTGTTACTGGAAGAGAGTTTGTACACTCGTGTTGCCCCGTCTCTCGATCTTGCATATATATATATATATATATATATATATATATATATATATATATATATATATATATATATATATATATATATATATATATATATGCACATTGTCTTTACTCCTATGTGTGTATTTGTGAGTACATGGAAGTTTAAGGTCCCGTTTGCCTTACGGTGATTCAGCCAGAGTAAGAGGTCAGCAACAGCGTTTAATAAGATTTTTTTTTGTGCTTGCTGGTATTAGTATGAACATCGGCTATTAACATCAAGGAATGGTGTCGAAACCTATCTCATTTTCAGGGTGATCTGCGTCGTCTGTTGGATCAGTTTCGTTGACGAAGTATTAAACAAGTGTATTATGTTAGTTGAGGAAAAATGAAATCAAGGATGGTAAATGAATGATGTGAATAACTCAACAACTCGCTTCATTCATTCACGCCCCTACGTGTTGATGAATGTGACACACACACACACACACACACACACACACACACACACACACACATCAACAACCCTCCCCCGTCATTTGGAAGGTCATTAGACTATCGATTAACGATGACTATCAGAAGATGACGAAACCAATAGATTAACAACACACGTACTGATGTGCGTTTGTGCTGGTGGTGGTGGGATTTAGCTTTGGGATCAGGGGGCTGTCTATGGGCACGCGCGCGCGTGTGTGTGTGTGCGTGTATTAACACACAGAGCTCCCGCAGAATACCATTGTCACGCCCTTTGTGATCGACCCCGTTTATGGTCAGTTTGTAAACACTCCTCCCAGATCTCTGAGGTGATTCAAATCAGTATGATGATCCCGGACTCGTTACTTGGGAACGATTAAGATTAATCGACAGCCATACTTCACTGACGAGTTGAGATTATACTCCCTTGGTTACCGAGCGTATGACGTATGAATACAAATGTATGTGTCGGTATATACACAGTTATTAATCTCATTAAATCGTCAGCATTATATTCGCCAGACATAAGTCTTAGGGGTATCTATGCTTGTTGTATAAAGAAGAATAGGGATTCAGATAGCTTGAGATTCTCCAACTTTAACGTACTCAAAAAAGCGAAAGGAATCATGAATTTTGCGACACCTTAAGTGTACCTGAATCACGTGTACGATCTTCGTAAGCTACGACATCGAAGTCTCCTCTCGCCTGGCCACTCACTCGTGGGCGTGTAGGACGAGGAGCAGCGAGTCTTCGCCTCGTCTCCCGCGCTCCCACGGTCATCACTCGACCCGGCACAGCAGCTTCCCATCGCCTACATGATATTTACACATTCCCCCGGCGTTATCCAGAAGCCATTCGTCTCCCATGCCATACACGCTATTTCCCTGGATCCGCATTGATTTTTTCCCCTGTGGGCGAAGGTGGTGTGGGGGGGAAATTACCCTGTTGCTGTGGCCAGCCAGCCCAGCCCAGCCTCCAAGCCTCGAGCTCCAGCTACCACCCCCCGCCAACCGTCCCTAAAGCCAGTAAATTACCCCCGCAACCAGTCTGATTGCTTGTTAGCGTGTCAGCAGCGGCGTGATTGGCTGGCCGCGTTCCCCGCCACTCCGGACCAGCTTGGAAAATTAAGGATGGGAGGGAGGGAATGAACAGGAGCGGAAACACCATGACTATTATGGGTATTAGTAGGTTTTTTTTTATTCTATTTTCCTTCGTCCTTTATTTGGTAATGTTCACTTGACCTTTACCATCAGCCGGGAGAGGTTAGGATACATTAGCCAGCCCCTTGAGCACGACGGGAGAAGGCAAGGTCATGGACCCAAGGGTCCTACCGTCATACCTAAGGGTTGTACCGTCGTATTCAAGGGTCGTACCGTCGTCTTAAAGGTCATACCGTCGTGTTAAAGGGGCTAGATTACGGCGATTTGTATACATGCCGATATGTTCATCTGCGGACGTATTTTGTAATCGGTTCGAATACTTGGTGAGGTCAACCAGGCAGGCATAGGAGCCTCCCACAGCGTTCCGTTCCTCGACACTTGGTGTGGCTGAGTCCAGCGACCAACTGTGTGATTGATACCTTCCGCGTTCCACTGGTTACTGAACACACTGCCGGTCATGAGACCCGCTTCCCACTAAGTCATGAGGCATGAGAGGACCCTCACGGGGTCATGAAGGGACGTGCATGGATAATGATAAGTGGAGACGTCTGGTCAACACCTATATATGCTGGCTTCGTTCTGTCACAGTTAACTAACTCTGGATACTCGTGTGGGTTTGCCTCTGCTATTGATGCTGAATACGCCAGATGTAGACTTTTGCCCACAGTAAGACTCTCACACCCCGCAACATTATGTATATAACTGTTGTGAAGTTAGTGGATTCAGAGACAATTCCTGTCAGACATTACAACATGGTATATGCAAATATTTCATCCATAACATTGTTGTTCCTCGGATAATCGGAAAATGTTGTTCTAAATTTGGCTTTTATAGATAATTAACGTATTATGTACCCTGTTATGTAATTAACGTATTATGTACCCTGTTATGTAATTAACGTATTATGTACCCTGTAATGTAATTAACGTATTATGTACCCTGTAATGTAATTAACGTATTATGTACCCTGTAATGTAATTAACGTATTATGTACCCTGTTATGTAATTAACGTATTATGTACCCTGTTATGTAATTCAGTCATTGTTGCTTAGCCTTTTGTAAACAGTTCGATTACTGTGTAAACTGTTAAGTAATTCATTTATATCTGTTGTTAGACAGTCTCCTTTATCATGTAACTTAGAATGTTAGTAAATAACTTGAGGCTCATTCCCTGGACCCGTTGTGCATTCTGTGTCCTCTGTTGCGTCATCGTCCACAGGATGCATAGGAAGTGTACGATATATTAGCTGCTCTCGTGGCAAAAACTCAAAATCAAGCAGCAAGTCAACGACACACTTTACGCTACGTATGTGATCATTTCCGTCGTTATATCTTCACTACGTAAGACTTATAATCACAAGATGCTCCGCTTGAGGCGTAGTGCCTTAGGACATCTCTTGAATCTCTAATTTACAAACGCTTCTTCCTTTACGATATTCATTTACGTCTCCAAAACGTCGTGTGACCGTAATACATCTTTACGACGGCGTAACTAGGTGAGTAGGGTAATTATACGACGAGGGAGATTAAAGATGAGGGTGGGGAGAAGGAGGGTCATGCTTTAAGAACGATATATAATAGACTTGTATACCTCCATCCGGTACTTCAGAAGCATCTATAATAATAGAGATCAGCTCGGGGGACGTGTGATCCGTCTTCCTTCCAGTGTAGCTGGCTTTACACACACACACACACACACACACACACACACACAGGCAGGCAGGCAGGCCGAGGGTGAGACAAATCTGCTTTCATTATCTGGCCGCAGGCGAGGCCGAAGGCATCTGGTGTTGAGGGTGTCCTTTAGTGGGTACGGACGTGGGTAACACTTAGGTCAAAGTTTATGGTCTTTTTATCGGGTCATATACTCCCTCCCCCGCAGGGGAGGGAAGGGGTGGAGAGAGGGAGATGGGGAGGAGGATGGAGAGTTCATGAGCGGGTTCAGGGGACAGGGTGGATACGTCTTATTATCACAGACACACACACACACACGTGCAACCATTTTTGCCAGGCCCCTGGGGTGTTCTCAGGGCACGGAGGACACTGTCTTCTGCCCCTCCGCGAAACAGGGACCCTGTCAGGCCTTCCTCTTCCCCAGGCTGGCAGCGGACCGACCCACGACAGAGATGTCTCACTGCTGGTTAACGTTGAGGCACCGACTGCCACGAACGCTCACGATCAATCAGTAAGGTGTATCATCATTACTCTGTGTGCCCGCCGGCAATCGCGTTTCGTAATCGATGTTGGATATAACCTGACGATATAGACAGAACGGGAGTGTTAGGGTTACACACACACACACACATAACCCGAGGCCGTAGGTAGGTAAGTAGATAGGCAGCTGAGCTTCGGTGATCATGAAGAGTTCTTCTACTGATGTGGGGAAAGGGAAGTCGACCTAACTGTACAACACAAGCTACAAGCATCCCACCTCACCCACAGAATCTCGGTCAGAACACAAGCATGGAACACACTGGGTTCCTTTGGAGTCTCCAAGTCGCAAGAGGAACACAACCTCTCTCTAAAGCCAACGCACAGCATTAATACACACATACATAAAGCCACCCAACCCAACCCAAAAAAAGAAGGCAGATAGATAAGGCTCCAGAAATACGTGGTCAGTGGACCACTCAGACATCTCCACAAACCTGCACCATACATTTTTGCAACTGTCCTCACTTTCGTATTTCGTCATGTCACGCTCTCAGTCTAGCCTCTTCTTCGCTTTCCTCCACTTAAACCCCATAATAGTCAAGAGACAAAGAATCAATGGAAAAAAAGCCGCTGGAAGACAGCTGAACACGCAGGGCTCCTGCCACATCAGCTGCTGCTAAGTGGAAACGTTCACTCAGGTGTTGAGGACTGTACTTAAATGGTGTTATTTTGATGATCTTTGTACGTAAGGAAATGTGAAAATGTATATTGATAGAGATGATCCTTTCCAATATATATATATATATATATATATATATATATATATATATATATATATATATATATATATATATATATATATATATATATATATATCCAGGCACAGTTCAAAACTAGGAAGCGCAACAGGGAGTTGAGCATGAGACAGGTCCATAAGCAACTGGAGGAGGTGTTTGCTACATAACAGAGCTGTGGACAACGGTACAAACTGAACACATCTGAGGGAATACATCCAACATTGAAAGATCAAGAGAATCGTATGACAGATATGTAGGGTAAAGAGACAGGGGCCCTTACAAGTGTGAGCCGGTCTCCTCGCATGGACAGAGGTGTGATCACACACACACACACACACACACACACACACATGAAAACATAAATACACGCATACAAACAGGCACAAGCATGTGTAGGAAATGCATACACACGCACACGCAAAAACAAAAACGCGTTTCAAGGATAAACACATAATGATGTAAAAGCACAAGATCATTCAGTCAAACAGCTAATTTTGTGCTTCAGAAACATCTGTCGAATTTTCGCCGAAGTATAGACATCTGTTTAGGAAATTGTTGACACGTGTCCCAGAACTGTTCATCAGATAGATATTTATCTTGCTCCACTGAATGATATCATAAAGTATTTGATATCTCCATTGTTCATTACAAAAAAAAGAGATTTCTCCCTCGATGATATCACAAACCCTTGACATCCTTATTAGATATCTCCTAAATGATATCATAAACCCTTGATATCCTTATTAGATATCTCCTAAATGATATCATCAACTATTGATATCCTTATTAGATCCTTATTAGATATCTTCTAAATGATATAATAAACCCTTGATATCCTTATTAGATATATCCTAAATGATATAATAAACCCTTGATATCCTTATTAGATATCTCCTAAATGATATCATAAACCCTTGATATCCTTATTAGATATCTCCTAAATGATATCATCAACTATTAATATCCTTATTAGATCCTTATTAGATATCTCCTACATGATATCATAAACCATTGATATCCTTATTAGATATCTCCTACATGATATCATAAACCACTGATATCCTTCTTGAAGACTTGCACCATTACCACCACTTCCTTGTTGTTGTCAGTGGCTTCACTCCCTTGTGGACGAAAATGGATAAATGAATATCGAAATCCCACATAATTATTCACTATCACTTTCGTGTTAGGTCTCGGCCCTTTCGCGTGAATGTCGTCACTGCAATTGGAATGGATTATTCTTTGCAGTGGAATTGTTAACTGGGTTTGCAGTCCAAGATGTTGACCACGGAATGATCAAAACTGCAAATACGGTGAATTATATCAACTGGATTCATTATTAGATTATCAAGTGTATGTATTGTAAGAATATGAATTGAGTTTTCGGTAGAATTATCAACCGGATTTGCAGTTGGATATTCAGATCACACACACACACACACACACACACACACACACACACACACATATATATATATATATATATATATATATATATATATATATATATATATATATATATATATATATATATATATATATATATAGTAATTTCAGAAACTCTTTATATGCCAAGTTTAATGTATTGGCGTATCATAATCAAGCGATGTTTGTTTTCTTCCATCGCTCATTTGATCACAAGGTGAATGTTTGTGCTCACTGTGCGCCCTCACCTCAAACTTCCCTGCCCAAAGGCCCTTAGTAGATCAAGGTCTACCTTCGAGTAAGTGGGACTCCCTCATCCACCATTACTTGAAGCCACGTACCATGGACGGTGTTATTCACCCTCTGTGTCTCTCTCTCTCTCTCTGTTAAGCAGTTATTTTGCCCCTGCTCAGTAACCTTTATGTTCGTGCCCGTAATCACCTCGACCCTTGTTACACCCTTATGTTCCCCTTTTTGTAACTCTGTTGCTGTTACTCTGTCACGTCTGTCACCGTGTGTTGCATATGTATGCCTGTCGCTGACACAAGTGGGTAGCTTCATCTCCCTCTTTTGTCACAGTGTTATTTGACTTGTTGATCTCCTTATTTACAAGTCAGTTGGCTACGTAACCCCCCACTGCTACAAGTCATTTGACATGTTGACCTCCTCTGTTGCGTATCATATGACTTGTTGACTTCTCTTGTTACAAGTCGAGTTTTGTGATTCTCTTTTTTTTCGAAGAGTTATACAAGTGCTTGATTTCGAGTAATGTAAGTGATTCATTATGACTTATATAAGTGATTCATTCCGATTTATGCAGGTGATTAATTATGAGTTATGTAAGTGATTGATTACGAGTTATGTAAGTGATTATCTTCTTCTGTTCCGGATGATAGAATTGGTGTACCTTTTCTCATCCGAGTCACTAAGCTTGTTTACCTCCTCTGTTAAGTATTATCTAACTTGTTTACCTCCTCTGTTAAGTATGATCTTACTTGTTTACCTCCTCTGTTAAGTATTATCTAACTTGTTTACCTCCTCTGTTAAGTATTATCTAACTTGTTTACCTCCTCTGTTAAGTATTATCTAACTTGTTTACCTCCTCTGTTAAGTATGATCTTACTTGTTTACCTCCTCTGTTAAGTATGATCTTACTTGTTTACCTCCTCTGTTAAATATGATCTTACTTGTTTACCTCCTCTGTTAAGTATTATCTAACTTGTTTACCTCCTCTGTTAAGTATTATCTAACTTGTTTACCTCCTCTGTTAAGTATGATCTTACTTGTTTACCTCCTCTGTTAAGTATTATCTAACTTGTTTACCTCCTCTGTTAAGTATTATCTAACTTGTTTACCTCCTCTGTTAAGTATGATCTTACTTGTTTACCTCCTCTGTTAAGTATTATCTAACTTGTTTACCTCCTCTGTTAAGTATGATCTTACTTGTTTACCTCCTTTGTTAAGTATTATCTAACTTGTTTACCTCCACTCTTAAGATTTATCTAACTTGTTTAACTCGTCTGTTACGATTAAGTACATTAGTATACCTCCTCTCTTTGCAGTCTGTAGACTTGTCTACCTCCTTTGTCACGAGGAAATAGACTTGTCTACCTCCTCTGCCGCGAGTTCGTTTTCCTTGTCCACCTCCTCCGTTACGAGTTAGATATACCTGTTTACCTCCTCTGTTACGAGTCAGTACACTTGTGTACCTCCTCTGTTGCGAGTTAGTTTCCTTGTCTACCTCCTTTATTACAAGTTAATTGACTTGTCTGCGTCTCCTCTTAGGAGTAAGTAGACTCATGTACCTTCTCTGTTAAGCGTCTGTCTACTTGTCTGTCTCTTCAGTTACGAGTAATTATGCCTGTCAACTTTCTCTCCCACAAATAAGGTCTCATATCCATTACTTTTTGTAAGTGTCAACGAGTTCGCCTTCTTTCTATTCAATTTCCTGTTGTGAAATTCTGGTCTGCTATTTTTGTGCACTTTTTTTTTTCTCTCTTGTCTTTCGAATGCACTCTTCCTACCACATGTTTTAGACTTTAAAATTCATTTGATTTTTCTTGAATCCATTGTGATGCGTTGTCCATTCTTATATTTTTCATTTTTGCTTTGTAGAAATGATTTTTTGAAAAGATTTGTAATCTCTCTCTCTCTCTCTCTCTCTCTCTCTCTCTCTCTCTCTCTCTCTCTCTCTCTCTATGTGTATATATATATATATATATATATATATATATATATATATATATATATATATATATATATATATATATATTCTCGAATGTGGTTGATCATTCCAGTTCCACTGTATAGATGGAGTGAGAGATTGTATATACACCACGTTCAGCTGAGATGCCAAAGGCTTCAGGTTCTTCAGCCATCCTTACATTAAAGCAAATCTTACGACAGCTTCGCGTTAAAAGTCCCCCCACCAAGTCTGTAGCTATCAGAATGACCTTTAATAAAGGAAAATATAAATATATATATATTTTTTCCTCCCCTGTGAAGAACAGAGTGAGGTTTGCCCGCAGCCTCTCAGGAGATAAACAAGAACCCAATATTAGTAATTTCACATCTAACACAACAGGTCAGCTCTGTGCTGGGGGATTAGAGATGTGTTCTTGTATCTGTTAGTCAAGAGATTACATTAATTATTCATCTTATATCACATACCACCGGCTTATCATTCGCAGTGATAAACAGGGCCTCAGTCAGTGCAATTGTCAGACTCTATTTTGGAATACGGTATATGCGTGTGTGTGTGTGTGTGTGTGTGTGTGTGTGTGTGTGTGTGTGTGTAGACTGCCAGTAATACATACCTTCGTATGATTCTGCCAGAATCATGATTCCAGAGAGACACATGAAGTTGATGGTGATTCCACCTTAGAATGAAGAGCAGGTGCTGAGAGCGTTCGCTATTTGCCACAATGTCTAACGTCAGGCAACGCGCCATATTAGGAGGACCACGTGATATAACGTCCCCTCCTCCCTCACTCCCTCCATCCTCACTCCCTCCCTCCCTCCATCCTCACTCCCTCCTCCCACAGCCACATCCACCGTAAACATAAAGATATATGAAAAAGAATATACACTGGAAAATAGCTTTCATCCCCTCCCCCCTTACCCACACACCACCCACACACACACACACACACACACACACACACACACACACACACACACCATCCATTCCTCATCGTCATGCTGTTTAATAAGCCTTATTCAAGACGCCGGTGATGACTATAAGGCTCATGATCTGGAGGCAGAGGCTCATTGGCTGGAGAACCTCCTGATAATACTCGTAGTCTCAACCTGGCAGGAGGCTTCAGTGAGGGAGAAGATGCAGTGTTAATCACACACACTCCCTCAGGGATTGATGACCGATCCTGTGCTTAGAAGGGTCTAATGCCTGCTTGAGGAACGAGTCTCCTCCCCCGCGGTGTAGTTCGAAGCCTTCCAAAGCCTGTGACACAGTCGTCGACGCTACTTCGACAACACAAGGTTGCTGTGTCTGCGTCCCTCCGAGTCGGCCTGGGTAAGTACAGAGATCTCACCCCGCCAAATTAGCCCCCCCGCTGTATCTTTCTGTATCGGGTGACATTATTTATTCGTGTCGTTGTCTCGCTGTGGCGTCTGTCTTCGTTGTATGACATCCGCTTGGTCCACACGGATGTTTCCCTCGACTGCTCATATGTCGGTATACGTAATTGTCGTTTTCCCATTCGTTCGTTATTCCTAGTTAATGCCATTCGTTCGTCTCCTCTTTCGCCACTGTTCGCAAGTTATCTTTCTATATATATATATATATATATATATATATATATATATATATATATATATTTATATATATATATATATATTATCCCTGGGGATAGGGGAGAAAGAATAATTATCCCTGGGGATAGGGGAGAAAGAATACTTCCCACGTATTCCCTGCGTGTCGTAGAAGGCGACTAAAAGGGAAGGGAGCGGGGGGCTGGAAACCCTTCCCTCTTGTTTTATTTTAATTTTCCAAAAGAAGGAACAGAGAATGAGGCCAGGTGAGAATATTCCCTCAAAGGCCCAGTCCTCTGTTCTTAACGCTACCTCGCTATCGCGGGAAATGGCGAATAGTATGGAAAAAAAATCATATATATATATATATATATATATATATATATATATATATATATATATATATATATATATATATATATATATATATATATTGTGAATTCAATTAGCTTTATTGTCATGTATAAAATTCCTTTATGAGAAGACGTACACACATCGTTGGGTGATCATCGCCGTTGCTCCAACACTTCTTAAATGATTTATTACCAACTTGATTATCTTCTTATACTTCTAACACATTCTAATCAGGCGCTTCTAAGGAGCACTTTAGTTCCTGTTCTCTCTCTATCTCTCTGTCTCAATCTTTACATATATATATATATATATATATATATATATATATATATATATATATATATATATATATATATATATATATTTTTTTTTCAAACTATTCGCCATTTCCCGCGTTAGCGAGGTAGCGTTAAGAACAGAGAACTGGGCCACTGAGGGAATATCCTCACCTGGCCCCCTTTTCTGTTCCTTCTTTTGAAAAAAAAAAAAAAAAAAAGGAGTAGAGTTAATTACGTTATTTTCATTTGTTCTCGCAAGTGCTCAAGTAATCTGATTTCATAATTTTTTTTTTAATCTGTCCCTACACGATTGTTCAACTGTAACAGTTCTTCTTGAAATATCGTAACAGGAGTATGTTACATGATAGCGTAGATATATTTTCCTGTTTTCCATTTTCATTTTTCCTGGAGACGGAAGGTAAAGTATGCGAGTACGTAACAGCAGTAATGGTAACAGAAGGACAAAGCGTAGGTGGAATTCGTAAAGGAAATCCTAGTGAGTCAGAAACACTGTCTCAGGGGACGACCTACCGGCCGTGATGTCTCAGCGAACTACCGGCCGTGATGTCTCAGCGACCTACCGGCCGTGATGTCTCAGCGACCTACCGGCCGTGATGTCTCAGCGACCTACCGGCCGTGATGTCTCAGCGACCTACCGGCCGTGATGTCTCAGCAAACTACCGGCCGTGATGTCTCAGCAAACTACCGGCCGACCGTAATTACCCCTGTGAACACGACGGTACAACCCTTGGGTATGATGGCCTGGTGTTTTAGACCCGAGTCTTAAGACCTTCAGTTCGAAAGGTCGTATCTCTGTGCACTTCGGATTGTATCGCACCGTCGTGCTTAAGGGTCGTACCGTCGTGCTTAAGTATCGTACCGTCGTGCGCAACGATTGTATCGTCGTGCACAAAGATCGTACCGTCGTGCTCACGGATCGCGCCGTCGTGCTCACGGGTCGTACCGTCGTGAGGGAGGAGTAATGAGACAGACTGTCATTGTGAGTCAGAGCGTCTGATCAGATTACTGGAGTTTGGCTCAAGGGTTTTCCTTCGGAAGTGACCTCACGGGGGGATGTGACCCAGCATAATGACCCAGTAACTGCCGTCGTCACCAGGCACCTCCGGATCCCTAACCACCATGTCAAGAGGTCAAAAGGATGTCCACACGGCTTTCACCCCAACATATGGAACCGATGGTGATGAAACCGTGATATATAGGCTGGGTGTATGTGTGTGGTAAACCATGACGAGGTTTCTACCGCCAACCACACAGAGAAGCGGAGGATGAGATGGTAAAAGAGGGAGCGAGGAGGATAAGGAGGTAAAAGAGAGCGAGAAAATGGGGTATGGGATATACGATAACAAAATATGGAGCGCAGAAAGGCTCAGATATCACCACATCATAGTCTGCTCGATGCCTACCTAGTAGGAACACCTTGGGTCGAGGGATCACGGTTCAGAGAACCACGAAGAATGTGATTAAAGACTAGATTCTCATCATAAGTTGAGGATCATAAGGAAAGTAAGAGACATTCCCGTGTCTGGGCGTTTGTCCTCGTTCGGAGAAACAAATGGGAGTCGGATTTGGTGCCTCACATTTGCCTATGAAGACCATAAGCTTAATGTGATGAGCCAGCTTTGCAACATCTAATTTTAGAATCATCTGGGCCACTGGCGTCTGACGAAAACCCTTTGTGGTGTCTTATAATCCTTTTGCGCTACCGCTCGCAAGATGAACGCGGACACCACAGTAAGCTAGTCGCTGTTATCCCTGAGATTAGACTTCACAGAGAAACAGAAGCTTGAAAGGACTTCCACTCTGCCTTTAGAATTAACGGAAGGAAGGAGGTTCTCGATGGAACTTGAGGAAGGACTGTGACAGGACACATACAGGAGCCCAGAGGGTAAAGATGTCTTACACTTAATGAAACCCAAAGAAATAAAAAACGTCACTCAGTGCTGGGCCATAAAGCTCATTATTCCCTGTGACCGGGACAATCAGGATGATCACTCATCATTCGCTAATTCAAATATTACCTTTAGATTTAGAATAGATTATGATTCAAAGAACGAGAAAGTATGCCCTGGCTTCACATGATCCAGTTCTTTGACAGACCCATCTCTGCTTTATCTACAGTATCTGTCCAGCCATTCAGCCTTATGATACTGTGGACGTACCATAGATTCTTATCATACCGAAGACTCCCTCCTCCAGACGTCCTCAGCGAGCCACTACACCGTGATCGTCAATGGGTCCCTCCTCCGTCACCGCTGGACCCAGAACACCTCAGCCGTCCAGCCGGTAAGAGAGGGAACTCTGATCTATGTAGTCTGGTCGAGTCTCCTGCCACAGGCTCTTCGAACTAGGCAGAAGATCAAAGAAGTGACGAGGTATATCTCTCTCTCGAGGCGAGAGAGGGAACACACACACACACACACACACACACACACACCCATCCATACCTCCCGCGTTGGGCTGCATGCGACGGCACATGCGGTCACGACACGCCTCAACAGCACGCAATATCCGCCCAAATTCCACCCGAAGTTTTCCAATGTGTCGCTCAACTTGACAAGAAGTCGTTAACGCGGCTGACGAGTGTGTGTGCCTCGGGCCCTTCGGGGAGGGTTGGTGGGGGGAGGATCAGGGGTGAGGCTTGGGGTGGTAGAGGTGAGGGACGGGAGGAAGAATGAGGGCAGGGGAAGGCGATATTAAAATTTCCCAGTATGGACAGCTGTAACAGCTCAGTGCCTCGTCCAGAATAACAGTAGCGTGATGATGGCGTCTCGGGATATCCATTGATGAATGAGAGAGAGAGAGAGAGAGAGAGAGAGAGAGAGAGAGAGAGAGAGAGAGAGAGAGAGAGAGAGAGAGAGAGAGAGAGAGAAGCAGTGAGTGATTCAGAGGATTGTAGATTGTCCATAGAGTCCATTGGATCGAAATTCACAGTGCCATAAATAAAGCGCTTTTTAAAAGTTTCTAACGATCGTTATTGGAACACGTAGGTCGCGAGTTCATGGACATCTACTAATAAAGTTCGGGTAATGCAATCGTGAGTTCACCTCTCCCGGATTTCTATGTATTTTCCATCTGCCTGAGCCACCTGGCGCAGCGGGCCAGGTGGTAGGGGAAAAAGCCGGCTGGCAAATGCTCCATATGAATGCTGATGACAGACCGTGACCAAATGTCGCCCGTATTCAATTGGTCGCGGGGACAGTTGGTCGGGTAAGAGAGGGTCCGCTAAACGCCGGCCAACCACCTGAAAGTCATCATATTGTGGAAGGCGCGGAAACAAAGTGTACTCTCTCTCTCTCTCTCTCTCTCTCTCTCTCTCTCTCTCTCTCTCTCTCTCTCTCTCTCTCTCTCTCTCTCTCTCTCTCTCTCTCTCAGTAATCATAACAATTATAGCATAATCACAGACAGACAAAATATATATATATATATATATTCCCTGGGGATAGGGGAGAAAGAATACTTCCCACGTATTCCCTGCGTGTCGTAGAAGGCGACTAAAAGGGAAGGGAGCGGGGGGCTGGAAATCCTCCCCTCTCAGTTTTTTTTTTAATTTTCCAAAAGAAGGAACAGAGAAGGGGGCCAGGTGAGGATGTTCCCTCAAAGGTCCAGTCCTCTGTTCTTAACGCTACCTTGTTAACGCGGGAAATGGCGAATAGTATGAAAAAAATGAAAAAATATATTTATATATATATATATATATATATATATATATATATATATATATATATATATATATATATATATATATAAGACGAAACATGAGCTGTCCAAGCCCCATCCCGTGACCGCTGGCCACCGATATGTCAATAAAGACGCGAGGCCAATTTGTACTTCCAGCGAGAGAAAGATTTTATTGGTTTACTCCGCCCGCCTTCCCCTTTCATCCCGGCTGTGTTTGCAGGACTGTGTGGTTTGAAGCCACACCAGTCGCCTGCCGTGTTTATCAGGAAGAACACGTCATAATATTGACCACTGGGGGACGAATAGGAGGAGGAGGGGGAGGAGGAGGAGGGCAGCAATCACGACGCCCAGAGACGCGTCGGTTCTCTAACGACAGTGCCGGAGTGAAGGGCTTCGAGGAGAGGGAGTGGTGAGAATGCGGCGGTGGGTGGGTGGGTGGGTGCTGTTCATGAGCAGCTTGGGTAATACGTGTAGCCTATGTGTTACAGGAGCATTTTATCATACCGGAAGGAAAACTCGTGTGTCTTTCAGTCGTATGCCCCGATGCACATGGCTGTGTGTATGTCGACACATTTCGTAATTCTTTTCTTCATACGCCAGAAGCCTCGAACATTAGGTAAAAGGGAGAAACAGAGAAGAATGTCCTCAGAGATTCCCAGGAGGTAGAGAGTTTAGGTTTCGGAAAGAGGGGGCAGGAAGAGCATGAGTAAATGCAACGTTCCAGGCTTAGAGGGGTACGGAGAGAAATAGATGTCGCAGCGTCCCACCCTTCGGTTGAATATGGCCCCACGGTGCCCATGTGGCACAGTGGCCCAGCGAGAATTTCTTACAGCAAAAGTGAAGTAAACAGCCACATTCCGACTGCAGAAACAAAGAGTAATAGCTGCAGAAGAAGACATTTCCCTTAAAACCAATAGCTCTCTCCCCTACCTTCCACTCCCTCCTGTAACACTCTGGACGGAAACACAGGTAGAAAGAAAAAATATCTTGCTAGATTAAGATGCATGAAGGAAATGTACATAGGAAAGTCTTAAGGTAGAAGGACTATAAGTATGCCATGTATCCCATCACTAACAACGTGCATCCCCTCACCCTTTGGTTATGATGACGGTAGTGTGGATAGAATCGTGGATAGAATCGTGCTCCAGCCTCTCAACTCACCATCTCTGTATCATTCCTGATGTTGGAGAATGGTACAATAATTCTTATGTATTATTCCTGATGTTGGAGAATGGTACAATGATTCTTATGTATCATTCCTGATGTTTGAGAATGGTACAATGATTCTTATGTATTATTCCAGATATTGGAGAATGGTACAATAATTCTTACTCTATCAAAGCAGCTGGTGACATGGGTTAAACAATGTTGGTATGTTACCGCAGCCTGGCCAGGGGAGAGATTGATGGTTGAGAAGATAGCATAGTATGCCAATGCGTTATGATGATTGATTCAATGAATCATCATTACCGGGGAGTGACAAGTGATGGTCAAGCTTAATTTTGAAGATGTTAAAGATGTTGCTGTGAACAACATGTTCTGGGAGCTCATTCCACGCATCAGTGATGTCGAAAGAGAGAGGGATATACAGACAGACAGCCACAGACACAGAGGGAAATATGGATAGAGGGAAACAAAGGTAACTCACTTTCCCATTGCATTGTAAGGGCAGTCAGTACAAGGCATTCTCAGTGGAATAACTCGTACAGGAAAGAAACTAGGGTTCTTGGCATGTAAAGTCAGTGTGATGTAATGCATGCTTATGGTATCATACGTGTGCTTGATGTGTATCTTTAACATATATGTTTATATGTACATAATTATCTATTTATGATTACGTATTTCTATGTATGAGGAGAGAGTTTTACTTAACATTCGTCGGGCCCCATTTTCTAACCCCCTGTTTCAAGGGAATGTGTGTGTGTGTGTGTGTGTGTGTGTGTCATTCTCGTCTTTCAGAATGTTTTAAATTCCCTCCTGAACACTAATTCCTTTTTTTTTCTTCTTCCACTAACATTAAAAGTAAACCAGAGAGAAAACGAGAACTCTTTCACAACAAAGTCCACTCACTTTCACACCCTCCTGATCCACTAACCTGTTTTTGCCTTTATGACCCAAAATAAGAATCAATACAAGTTTCCGTCGGCCAGAATTGATAGGACTCTCTCTCTCTCTCTCTCTCTCTCTCTCTCTCTCTCTCTCTCTCTCTCTCTCTCTCTCTCTCTCTCTCTCTCTCTCTCTCTCATCTATGTCTATCTATTCATCTATCTGTCTGTTTCTATACCTCTTTCTTCTCTCCGCTACAGTGGCTGTGGATCTCTAGGACTAATGAACTTATCCCCCTTCATTTGTCGTCGAAGGGGGGAAAAGGAATACGTCTCAGAAGCCCCCTTCTCTCTTCCCTTAATGCCGTCCCCCCGCCCACCGTGAGCGAGGGAAATGTCTTTGCATGATACAGACACATACGTCTGGCTCTCTTAATTGTCTCACAATTACAGCAAAAGAATGGGAGGACATTAGCTCCGAACCTCACGGAAATAACAAAGAAGTCAACGATTTATGAAAGCCTTTCGCTTCTGAATCATAATTCCCTTTTCTTTTTCTTTCCTCTTTTTTTTATTGTTTTGACAAGACGTTGCTGGGGCTGAGCTGCGTAATAGTTTACGTGCGTTGTGGTGATTCGCGTCCAGCTACCTCCTCCTCTCATTATCTTTGAGGTAATTCATAGTGCCATTGTCGAAGGCAACTACACGAGCACCAGAGAGAGAGAGGAGAAAAAAAGATCTTTGAGGTTTATATTCCCCGTTTTCTTTCATGGGGGTGAAGTTCTTGACGTGGGTGACTTTTGGTTGGTTGCGTTGTTTGTCTGGATGTGTTGGGTTATTTTTCTCGTTTCCTGCTCTTAGTCCCGCATTTCATTTTTCCTGTTTCACATCTGTTTTCCTATTTCTCCTGTTTCCTATCTTTTGCTTCTGCTAACATTATTTTCTGTTGACATTTTTATAATTTCTTAGTCTCTCTCTCTCTCTCTCTCTCTCTCTCTCTCTCTCTCTCTCTCTCTCTCTCTCTCTCTCTCTCTCTCTCTCTCTCTCTCTCTGGCGTATATAAGCGTAACGGGACTCAAGCGTGCGTATACCTACGCCGTGAGGTTGTAGGACAAAGGGGTACACACATTCTCGTCTAAGAATATCTCACTCCAAAGGAGTCCAAATTTCCCTGCTGATGATTGGAGTGCAGCCCAGACGATGCAGGATCTCCGGAGAAGGAGTCTTAAGTTTATATCATTAAAATCATATACATATTTAAAGGTGATACCTCTCTTTTCCGATGTTTTACTTTTCTATTTCTGTAAAGACGGATGTATAAAAAAGCATACACTCAAAAACAAACACAAAATAACACACACACACACACACACACACACACACACACACACACACCATTTCCCAGCAGACACAGACTCTGGCCATTATCAGTGTTGTTAGCCAAGAGTTCTTGAGAATAACCGTGCACTACGTCAGTGTGTGTGTGTGTGTGTATGTGTGTGTGTGTGTGTGTGTGTGTGGCAACACTGTGGAGTAGTGGTCGGGGGCCTCGCTCAGAGAACCCAGGATGTCATGATGTCATACGCACATATACTGTTTAACCTTCGCCTAGGTCATGCAGACGGGCTTGTGGCTCATCCCGCATCCGCTCGATACTACATTAAGTAAGAATCTCGAAGTTAACGTTGTATACGCAGCTGGTTCAGCTCGGATTAGGACAGGGAATTTTGAGGTATATATTCTCTGTGTGTAGGATCTCGAGGGAGGGAATGTCTGTGTTTAGATATTTTTTTTATGGCGGTACTTTACTAAATTTCAGCGTACCTCTGATGCAATAGGTATTGGGTTTTAGGCAGACACTCGTTTGGTGACGTTAGTGGCTGTTAAGTTTCATTCCTTTTAGCCCAGGTTGATGCCTTTTCTTCCTGCCTGACTCACACGTGGGTCGCTGACTTGCGGTCCACAAACTCACAACATCCTCGTCTCACACATAACACTTGAAGGCACGTAACTCCCATCCTTCAGGGAGCCTGTTGTCAAAATACTCCTAAGTACGTAAGAACTCTCTTTCTCTGTCCTAGGCTGCTCTTCTTCCAGTGGCAGGGAAGTTTTTAATCCCTTGGAGTCGGGATTTCTATGACAACACTGTCCTTCCAGTGAAACAGCCTCGATACGTTTGACTTTTCAACTGAGGTGTAAACTCGAGCAGACGTAACACGTTTACACCTTTGTATAGATAGGTAGATAGATACATAGACAGATTGACAGATAGACAGAAAGAGAGATACAAAGAAAGACTGATAGATAGAACTTTACGTTTCTGCCCCAAAAGCGCCTTTTATTGGTCCGTTCAGCGCTCAGGAAGCCGGCCACGTCCAGTGTGTGGGACCAAAGGTCAAAGATTGTGGTGTTGCTTTTGTGAATCTTTGTTCTATTAAACATACAACAAATGAGAATAAGTGTTCAGTGTCTTCACTGTGGACGTTGCATCTCGGGCTCGAGGGTTCTCTTGATGTATTGAGGCTTTGTAAACAGAGCTGGGTGGTGTCCGGAACTCAAAAGAGAAAGAGTAACTCGTACATGTTTGGGGAATGTAGCTTCAGATGTGTGTGTGTGTGTGTATGTCTGGTAGGGTGGTGTTTATGACTGGATATGGCAGGAAGGATGTTTAGTGCTTGTCTGATTATTTTGGTGTGTATGTTTATGTCAGTGTTGTGTCAGTTAGGAGAAGGGGAGATGTGTGTGAGTATAGTCTACTGCAGTTTGAGGTAGGGGTGAGCTGTTTATACCTACTTTGGGTGTTGGTGATTGGCTATGGAGTGGTTTGGGTGAGATGGGTTTAGTTCTGTTGCTTTAAAGACATGAGTGTTGATCATCTTGAGGTGAAACTCTTAGGAGTGCCTTTCTGTCGTTGCGTTGGTGCTGAATGCTTTTCAAATCACATGATTCTCAAGGAATCAGCGAATCAAAATCTATTTCCCCACCTCAAGCCTACGACGCATTAGAACCGTTTCCCACGAGACGGTCTGGGCTCTTTAGTAATCTATCCATTGCCACACCATCATCGAGGCAACTGCCCTAGACGTATATCCGTTTTCTTGTCCCCGTCGAGGTCACGTGTGTGTGTGTGTGTGTGTGTGTGTGTGAGGTGTCGTGATGGCAGCACGCCGCCCTTACCCGCCGACGCTTCCGGACGGACCTAAGGAGTCCGGTGAGAAGTGTAAATAAGACGTTCATCCTGAGGTATTCCTGTGGCGGCGGTGGAACGCCTGGGAAATACCCGAGGTGGATTCCAGCCCAGACGGCCTGGCGCCCCGTGACGTCAATGCAGGGGTGGGCGGGCAAGGCCCACTCGCTTGCTCCCCCTCTCCCTCCTTCTCCCACTCCCTCCCTCTCCTTATTCCCGGAGGAGGAAGAGGAGGAGGAGGGGGAGAATGGGGGTGACTGACCCACCGTTGACTTGTTCAAGGTCGTCTCAAGAAAGGACTTCGAAAAATTCCTCCCCAAAGAATAGAAATAGAAAAATTTACAAGAATTGGCGATTTCTACATCACTTATTTCCGTCCATACATTCGTTGCAGCATTTTTTTTTCCCTTTTCGCTGTAGAAGTTTTCATTAAAAAGTCACACATATATATACGTATGGGAGAGGATTAGAAAACTGATACATATATATATGACACGAAAAGACTAACTTGTAAGAGTTGGGAGAGAGAGAGAGAGAGAGAGAGAGAGAGAGAGAGAGAGAGAGAGAGAGAGAGAGAGGAGAGAGAGAGAGAGAGAGAGAGAGAGAGAGAGAGAGAGAGAGAGAGAGAGAGAGAGAGAGAGGCTGAGTTGATCGCGCCAACACTGTAAGTTAGTAGAGTTTTTATGATCCACTGATAAGAAAAGGACTGGAACAAGAAAGCTATAAACACACACACACACACACACACACACACACGCGCACACACACACACACACACACACACACACACACACACACACACACACACACACACACACACACACACGCACACACACACGCACACACACATACACACACACACACACACACACACACACACACACACACGCACACAAGCACACACACACACACACACACACACACACACACACACACACACACACACACACACACACACATACGAAATATGTCCCGTTGGTTATGCAAGTCAGACAGTGTCTATATGATGGAAAAGGTCAGGGGATGGTGGAAAGGGGCGCTGCCCTCTCTCTCTATCTCTCCATCTCTCTCTCTCTCTCTCTCTCTCTCTCTCTCTCTCTCTCTCTCTCTCTCTCTCTCTCTCTCTCTCTCTCTCTCTCTCCCACCAAAAATCCGGGTGGTGACTGTTGGCAGGGGGTTCGAGCGGGTTCTCAGAAAGCCAGCATTTAAGATATCTCTCTCTGGTTCTCATGAACGCGCCCTCGTTGCTCAGTGTCATCAGACTCACGAACACCACCAGCCTGTGCTTCGTGTTGGATGCTTAATCCAGAATAGTTCAATGAATAACAAGAGGCCATAACAACCACCGTGAAGAAAATAAGTATAAAAAGGGCAACAGTGAATCTACGGTAACTCAAAAACCAAGAGACGATGAGGGGATGGACTCAGGCCTGATGATGGGGCAACGAGAAAAATTGATACGAGAGTTTTATAAAGCCACAGACGATTGTGAGGTTATGAGGCATCATCGTAAGTACTCTCATTAATGAGAAGGATCAGGTAGCTCATAAATGAGGATGATCAGACAGAAGACGTATAGATGATGGAAGAATGAGTGGAGTCTTTCTCACAATGTCTGGCGGTAGACATTCAACAGTCGGGTGTATGGATGATGTGATATGCCGGTGGAACGGTGGGTGGGACGGAATGGGGGAAGAGGAGAGAGAGAGAGAGAGAGAGAGAGAGAGAGAGAGAGAGAGAGAGAGAGAGAGAGAGAGAGAGAGAGAGAGAGGAAACCAAGTAACCTTGAAGTGGTCGTCACACGTGAGCGAGACAAGCCAGCTGTCATTACTATATTTGAACTGGGCAGACCGCTTGGCGCCCCTTACAGGTTCACTCCCTCAACCAGTTGACACACACACACACACACACACGTGCAAAAAGAGTGTCTACGTGACCTAATTTGCATAGAGAGACAAGGATTTTAGGAAATGAGTCAACGCGATGCCATCAGATATACGACACATGTGGCAACCAGATATACGGTACATGTGGTAACCAGATATACGGTACATGTGGTAACCAGATATACGGTACATGTGGTAACCAGTTATACGGTACATGAAATAACCAGGTGTACGGTACTTGAAGCAACTTAATGTAGGGTACAGGAAGCAATCTCATACATGGTAGGTAAGGTAACCACTATATACGGTACGTGAAGCAACCACACATACGGTACACGGTGCACCCACAAGTACAGTACATGAAGCAAACGGATTTACGGTACAAGGAACTACTAGATATACGATATATGACGCAACATGAGGTAGCCAAATACATGTTATGTAAATCATAAAGATATTAGTTATATAAGGTACTTAAATTTACGGTGTATGCGACAGCCTAATACTTAAACACACACACACACACACACACACACACACACACACACACACACACACACACACACACACACACACACGAGCCTCCGTGGTGCAGCGCTATCTTAGTGTTAACTGACCATCACGTATGCAAGGCCACCTTGGGATCAGCCGGTCCACAGTACACCCAGCTGTTCATCCTTGCCCAAGGGGCTAGTCGATAAAGTGGGTATCTGGCATATATATATACACTAGATTGAGAGACGGGGTAACTCGAGTGTAAAACTCTCTCCCTCTAACACACAAATCACAAATGGTATTCACACATGTGTTGGCTATTTCTCCAGCAGGTTATATAACGTAGATAGATTTACCAGTCAAATACACCACATCTGGCGGCCTCTGTAGGGAGACGCAGCTGTGTACTTTCGGAGGTGGGAGGTAAATGATGTATCTTTAATTACATATCGGGAGGGAAAAAGAAATGAGTGACAGGACTGAAAATTTGGTTAGCAGCTTAGAAGTGCCGAATGAGAAGGCTGACATTTGAGATTATAAATACATTCGCTGACGCAATAGCAGGCTTGGCTTGGCACACACACACACACACACACACACACACACACACACACACACACACACACACACACACACACACCTTACTTGATAAACGACCGAGCTCTCAAAAGATTCGGAAATTAATATGAGACTGTGAGGGAAGCAACAAACCCTAATTTCACTCGGGGAAGTTCGGGGTGTGAAATATAGCTGTGAGATAGGCTGGCACGTCTTACGGAAGCGAATGCGCCTCTAGGCAAGGGGAGAGAGAGAGAGAGAGAGAGAGAGAGAGAGAGAGAGAGAGAGAGAGAGAGAGAGAGAGAGAGAGAGAGAGAGATGAACGCGGAAGACACAGCCGCTGGGTAGATCTCTTCCAATTCTTTCAGTCGAGGGACGGAAACGCTGAGAGTGTTTGGCAGACAGACCTCACCCTCCCCAGCTAGCGTCGGCCGAGAAGCTTTATATAAGTCTCAAACGCTATAAGTCCTTTGTCTTGCTCTAGCCTGCCCCCACAGTAAACCGATGCCTTTATATCCCTCTAGTGGGTACAGTTGGTAAGGGGAGAGACCATTTGATAATGTCGGATTACTCCCCATTAGCCCATTTGTCTCCTGAGGATTGATCAGTGATGATGTGGGTTATTGGGAAGTTTGTATACTTGGGTGTTAACTGTTATCAGGCTGCGCTACTTCCAGTAATAGTGAAATGTGAACTATTTTGAAATAAGTTTTTTTTTTGGTGGGGGAGGCCCAAACTTTACTCCCAGTACTACATCCTGGCTAAAAGGGACTTTCCACTTGTGATCCAACCTTATGCAGGTGGAGTCTGGTGGGTGACACGCACACGCGCACCTCTCTCTCTCTCTCTCTCTCTCTCTCTCTCTCTCTCTCTCTCTCTCTCTCTCTCTCTCTCTCTCTCTCTCTAATCTCTCTAATCTCTCTCTCTCTCTCTCTCTCTCTCTCTCTCTCTCTCTCTCTCTCTCTCTCTCTCTCTCTCTCTCTCTCTCTCTCTCTCTCTCTCTCTCTCTCTCTCTCTCTCTCTCTCTCTCTCTCTCTCTCTCTCTCTCTCTGTATATATATATATATATATATATATATATATATATATATATATATATATTCCTATGAGTCCACGTGGAAAATGAAACACGATAAGTTCCCAAGTGTACTTTCGTGTAATAATCACCTCAGGGGAGACACAAGAGAGAAATATAACTGTCAGTTGATATACAACGAAGAGACGTAGCTAAGACGCCATTTGGTAAACATGATATGATCATTACATGAAAGTGCCCTTGGGGACTTATCGTGTTTCATTTTCCCTGTAGACTCATAGGAATGTGTATATATATATATATATATATATATATATATATATATATATATATATATATATATATATATATATATATATATTGGAAAGGATCACAATTTTGCGCATGATCAAGTATATTCCTATGAGTTCATTTTCCCAGGTGGTATCATAGGAATGTGGAAAGGGAGCTGTGGTTTCGGTGCATTATACATGATAGCTAGAGTCTGAGTGTAAACAAATGTGGCCTGTGTTGTCTTTTCCTAGCGCTACCTCGCGCGCGTGTGAGGGGAGGGGGTGTCATTTCATGTGTGGCGGGGTGGCGACGGGAAATGAATAAGGGCAGCAGTTATGAATTATGTACATGTGTATACATGTATACGTCTGTGTATGTATATATATGTATACGTTGAAATGTATAGGTATGTATATGTGTGTGTGTGTGTGGACGTGTATGTATATGCATGTGTATGTAGGTGGGTTCGGCCATTCTTTCGTCTGTTTCCTTGCGCTACCTCGCTTACGCGGGATACAGCGACAAAGTATAATAAAAATATAAATGATATATATTAAGCAAACACTTACAGTGCAGAATGACTGACAAGTAATGAGAACAAAAAGAAAAGAAGGATAACAGGTGAGCGAAAGAAAAGGATAATCAAGAATCAATAGAATGAGAAATTAAGAGAAACACAAGAAAGGAGGATTAAACCTGAAAAAACACGTCGCCCACACGAACGCCCGCGCCCCAACCTCCCAGCCAATCGGGTGCGAGAATCCGGACAGACTGCATGGCGCCACTGCTGACGTATGTCGGCGGTGACGTCACGTCACGCCACGCCACGCCGCCGCTCACATGTTGATATTAGTTAGTGGGGTCTCCAAACGTCGCCGGAAATTTTATGTTCCAATTATCTTATCCTGTCGTAGGCGACACGTACTTGGCTACTTTCACTTCGTAGGTACAGGTGTACTTACGACAGCGCCGGTGACGTTAGCTTTTTAAAATCCGGTTTGAGAAACAGAGGGATTCAGGTTGGAGAAAAATAAACCCTGTGGGATGATCGTGGTAAGACAATACTATACTGATTCTTTAAACCGCACCGGACTTTTAAGTCGTGTGGTCACGAAAACTATATTTTCTTTCTTTTTTCTTGTTTTTAGGCCAGGATGACCAACGCTGCTGCAGGAGGCATTGCTTGCGCCAGCGCTTGAAAGGCCAAGGTGAGAGGCAGTGGCGTGTGACGCCTTCGTTGACGCCGCCGCTGGGAGGTGAGTCACTGGAAGAAGGGTAGGAGGGGCGGGGACGTTCTCAGTAATGCCTCGGTCTCATTTGCCAATAGGACAAGTCAAGGAGGTTAGGGTGTGGAGGGGGGTCTGGATTGGGAGAAAGGGGGGAGGTGTGAATCGAGGCACGCTTCAATTACATTTTCTGGATTTGCGAGTCGTATGTATGTATGTATGTATATATGTATGTATGATGTATGTATGTATGTATGTATGTATGTACATGTACGTGTGTGTGTGTGTGTGTGTGTGTGTGTGTGTGTGTTAATAGGATACTAGGCGAACATGGTGAACGCATTCTTGATGGTGAATAGTGTCATGGCATGATGAAGACATACTGGTTACTGTTAAACGATGGTTTGACCAGGTCACACGTCGTCCGGCTGCTGCAGGGGGGATAGTATGTGACGGTTTCAGGTCAGTGTGACTGATAACGATTGTGATATCAACGGAGTTTCTGGTCTTACCTAAATATAAGATATAAGATAAGGCGTTTAAGACGAGTCGTACAGTGTACATTAGATGATAGCGCCTTCAATGATAATAACAGTGATAATGAATAAATGACATTATCATTATTCTTGTTAATGGTAATAGTGAACACAATAGATAATGTGCTGTTTAGAATGATGACCAAAAACAAACTCGAATATCGTGAACGAAACATTTCGACAAAGATGATGATTTTATATAATGGAAAAACAAAACCCATGAATCAGTTAAAAGTAATTAAGGTCATAACTTGATGCTGTCCACCTGAGTGATCACAAAAGAGAGGTGTGGTGCGAGCTAACATTGCATCACCTTCCGTTAAGAGAAAACAACAAAAAACAAGTAAATACAGACGTAAATCATGATAGCCACTGCGGGATAAAAGCATTAAGGATTAATGATGGTAATATCCAGCCTTCCTCTAAGGAGAGATAATCGGTGTTTGATATCTGGTTAAATTCACTTATTGAACGGACGAGCGACAGATACGAAAAACAAAAGAACGACAAGGAATATCTGTCACACTGAACAATTACATTAAAGATACGTGAAAAACAAATGAACGACAAGGAATATCTGTCACATTAAACAATTACATTAAAGATACGTGAAAAACAAATGAACGACAAGGAATATCTGTCACATTAAACAATTACATTAAAGTTACGTGAAAAACAAATGAACGACAAGGAATATCTGTCAGGTTAAGCAATCAGTCATTTTACTCCATTTCTCTCGAGCTGAAAATATATGAAGTGTGAAGGACTGAATAAGTCCGTAAAGCTTGCCCGCGATAGCAGGTGAGTTAGAGGATGATATCATCGTGCGTGTACGTGGTTAATCGTAAGTTATCGTGCGAGGCTCGGAAAAAAAAAAAAAAAAACCCAGCCCAACACATGTGGATTTAATATCATCTTCACCTCCAACCCTGTGACCTGAGGAGCAGGTGCGAAAGGAGAGAGAGAGAGAGAGAGAGAGAGAGAGAGAGAGAGAGAGAGAGAGAGAGAGAGAGAGAGAGAGAGAGAGAGTACATCGTACTTCCGAAGTACTTCCGACTGGATCTTGCCCAAAGGTAGGACTAGCGCGTAGCGCTTCCCGCAGGAATATCCCGGGGTTGCGAAGATCGAGTTATTTGAGTTACCTGTTGCTATGGGTTATTATGTGTACGATGGAGAGATTGTATGTTCGTGGACTGAGTGCCAAGCAGCCCACATGAGGGTGAGGCAGAGAGGCAAGACAACAACCTGGGCCAAGGGAGTGCCACTTGGCAGCCACTGAAGTGCTGGTTCACTGCACAGTGCGTCACCCACCCTCCTGATATACCCAGACGGGTAGTACTGATAATATACCCCCCTCCCACCCTTGTCGGTGGCTGCCTACCACAAACTACCTAGAGAGAGAGAGAGAGAGAGAGAGAGAGAGAGAGAGAGAGAGAGAGAGAGAGAGAGAGAGAGAGAGAGAACCTATCTACAAATCCCCACGAGGCGATTTTTCCAGGCTTACAAAACATGTCAGAGTTATGTCTATAAGCGTGTGTCTGTCTCACAGCACAAGAGAGAGAG
>NC_092236.1:8062017-8087017 GCF_036320965.1 Panulirus ornatus | reverse complement strand
TGGTGTTTACATGATGGAGAATTCCATGTAGTAGCCAGCGTGAGCGGGTTCCCGGAACTGGCTGCCCTCAAGTACCGGTACTCGCTTGCGCACGGGATGACTAACAAGGTAAAGCTATACTGCCCCACTTGGGAAGTATTCACCACAGATGAATGAATATGTGAATAGATGAATAGGTGAATATGATACAGAGTAAATAGATAGAGACAGAAAGGCAAGTGAATGGAATAAGTGAATTTTTGAAGTACTCATCAAAGATAGATGACGATGTAAATAAATGATGGGGTGAATGAATATGATAGAAGGTAAATAGATCGAAAGAGAATGTTAAATGAATGAAGTAAGTGAAGTTCTGAAGCACTCATCAAAGACAAATGAATTATATGAATGAATGATTGGATGAATAAATATGATAGAAGGAGATTGGGTAGAAAAAGAAAGTTAATGAATTAATCAAATGAGCGTTTTTCTTTTCTTTTCCTCTTTGCTAACTTGGCAGTTTTAATCGTACTCTTGATTGCCAACGGCCTAATCTAAAGCCCATCTCAGAAATAAATGAGCGAACTTGACATAACGTATAAACAAATGCTCATTTATGCTCGACCAGGTGTACAAATAAGTAAATACTGAGTGTTCTGTAGCCAACAGGAACACGAGGAAAACCTTTGCTTGTGTGTATCATGGCCACGAGATACATTCATTTTCTCTGGTAATTCTTTACGATAACTGTTCACAGGCTGTATAAATAATTGGATCACAAGTGTTGATCATTCTACGAGGAACGCTCTTTAGTTACCTTCAAGTGTGAGACGCGCATATAAACCTGAGCGGTATATCTCCCGGTGTGTGTCTGGCCAAAATAAAGATTTTCGCTCTGATGACCACTCATGCATAGAGCGCAGGTTACAGGGAGATAAATAGACGTGATGATTTTTCCACCTTGCAGTGTGAAGCAATGTTGGATATTGTGGCTTCCTGGGCAAACCTGGGAACCTATGGACCGAAGGCCAATTTTGTTTTTTTTTTTCTACAAAGATTTGCATTTTGTTTCCATTCATAACCCGATTCAGAAGTCTTCAAATGTCATCTCCGTAGGAGCTCAGACAAGGTATATAGATATTTGCTTGCTTGCAATTCAGCATCACTAAAAATCCAGTGATACTTTGGTTCAGGTTATCCTGTAAACAAAGGGCAATGCAAGATCCTCTTTTATTATCGTTATTATCGTATTATTATTATTATTATTATTGTTCAAAATAAAGTTTTGAGCTCAGAATGACTGTCCAGCATTGACCCACTTCGCCTTCGTTTCGAGATGTTGGTGTTTAAACTTACGGAGATCTTTTCTGTATACCACACACACACACACACACACACACACACACACACACACACACACACACACACACACACACACACACACACACTGTAAATGAGGTTAAGAAATAGAACTTAAGCTATGTACTTCAAACAGAGTTTTCGTATCGATACAGTGCCATCGGGAGGTACATACAGTTAGCGCGAGGAACGTGATCGAAAACCACCTCCTGGTAGCATGGTCTTGTCACGGGGACTGTGTGGTCCTCGCTCATGAAGGCGTGACTTGTGACGTGTGTGACCTGTGACGTGTGACCCGTGACCACCTCGACGGAGGTACTCACCCACACCGTCTTTTAGCCCAGGGTCCTCACCGTCGTAGGTTGTTGCCTGAAGTGGGAGGGAGGGAACAAGTGTTGAATCTTTCGAGGATTCGTGTTTCTCCGATGGTAAACAGAGCGTGGATGTATTGCTGAGGTAACACGCAAGCGCCGAAGCCTCACTTTACGAAAGCGTTACACGAAAAACTTGTATACGAGATTGTGTGTGTGTGTGTGTAAGAGAGAGAGAGAGAGAGAGAGAGAGAGAGAGAGAGAGAGAGAGAGAGAGAGAGAGAGAGAGAGTACTCCTTTACGATGAACTTTTGGTTGAGAGAGAAAGCGATAGAACGACACACACACACGCACACACACACACACACACACACACACACACACACACACACACACACACATGTAAGTATATATCAAAAGCTGAATCACGCTGGATCTGATAAATCTGCACAATATTTAGATACGAGTTTAAATACACGTGATCTTATTTTCCTAAATCGAAGTGAAGTATTTCCAGGTACATTTGACTCTCCAACGGGCGGGCTGCATTGTGAGGGCGTGTCGCAGCCCGTCAGGAGCCACCCCACCTCTGCTCATAATGCCCTTGTCCTTGGACACACACACACACACACACACACACACACACACACACACACACACACACACACACACACACACACACACACACACACACTGTTAACGTATACACGCAAAAACTTACCCTCGCATGTAAGTGTGTTAATGTACTTAAAACCATTGCTCCACTGGAGTTTGAAGGACACTAGTGGGTATCATGAAGTTGTAAACGTATCGATAACCATAAAGATAATTGTCTTGGAAAGTTATTCGACGTAGCACAAGATAATCAAGGTAGTTTGTACACAATAATCAAACTGCAGACCATGAGTTGCACTGATATATCTCATGGTTGGGATTATTGTTTAATCAAGATTTCTGATTCTTAAACTATTAAGCGAAACGTTTGACGACAAGTGATTAGATCCGCTGGTGACGTATGGTGAGTATGTCACTCATCGATAGGTTCTTGCTCATCACTGGAGCTACATCAACACGAGATCGCGTAGCACTTGTCCTCTCGTCACATACCCCTCGAACGAAGAGTTCAGTTTAGCAATTGTTAGAATTCCAGGAGCGGAAGGTTTAACTTTATCCTCTAAACGGGACGATCTATATACACTAGATCCTTTGGTTTATATACAGATGAGCTCCGGAAAGACGGTTGTCATGTATAGGGTTCTTTCTTTCCTCTGTTACCTATCATACTATTGATCACTGGAGGTGTAATTTGAAGAATAGTAGTGACTCATACTTGTAAAGTTTCTGCTTAATTCCTTGAGCGCAATGGCACGACCCACGAGCACGAGGGTACGACCCGCGAGCACGAGGGTACGACCCATGAGGAAGACAATATAACCCCATAAGTACGACGATACGACCCTTGAGTGTGGTGGCCTAGCCTTTCACCCGACCCTTAAGAGTCACGCCATTATACCCTAGGGTCGTACCGCCTTTCTCAAGGGTCTTACCGTTGTGTTCACGGGACTAAGGCAGTTCACCCACCCTCTTGAGACCTCCTCTTACAAAGGGGACGACTCTCGTCTTTTAGGCGTCAGGTGTTCGCGAGACGAAAATAGACCAATCAGATTAATTCCCCCAACTCTTCCTAGGACTGGACATATCGGTCTCAGATCACGTCATGATCTCATAATACTCCCACAAGTCTCGGCTGTTGTCTTGTAGCGGTGGGTCATCTTCCTCTCTTCTTCTTCTTCTTCTTCTTCTTCTTCTTCTTCTTCTTCTTCCCTCTCGAGATGGAACGAGTCCCGTAGGCGGTCACGTCGAGCTCGGCCTCGGGCGAGTGTGAGGTAATCCTATAGCCAAGGAGAGCTCGACTGTGCCATCGTCATTAGAGAGGCGTTTCAGACCCCCCGTCATTGACACTAGTGATCACGGATCGTCGTACCGAGAAGACGACTGACTGACGGTGTCTCTTTCCGGATACTAAATGACTGATGAAGTCACCGGTAGATTCATACTAAACTGTGCAGATGTTATGCTAAACACTTCCAGGAACTTCATTCAATAGGTGTCGAACTTAATTCACCTTCCCCCACACACCTCCCTCTCCCTCCCGGTGCAAATAGCTACCACGAAAAGATTTTATTTGCTATTTATTTTTTTTTTGTCTTCCTTTTCATGAATTACAGGACACGTCATTCACCAGGTTGAGCTTCAACTTGGTGGGTGTTCCTTACCGCAAACTTATTTTCGGGTGTCGGTAGGAACTGGTGACAAAGGGGAGTTCAGGGAAAGTAGGCCGCCGGGAGGCTTGGAAGACGTCCGAGAGAGAGAGAGAGAGAGAGAGAGAGAGAGAGAGAGAGAGAGAGAGAGAGAGAGAGAGAGAGAGAGAGAGAGAGAGAGAGAGCAGTTCGTGGTAACTCGACGGCGGGAGAGCTTGGTCAGGTCCGAGAACAGCAGGAGCAGCTGGTGGGCAAGGGAGACAAGGGGTGGTTGTGGGGGGGCGAATACTATTGACGCCAGGCGCCAGGAAGGGAGGGAGGAGAAGAGGGTGTCGAAAGTGAGAATTTTGAAATCTGTAAGTTAGAATTGATGTGGGTCATGCGTATTGTGCCTGAGGCAGTTGAGGTGAATAGTTGGGAGAATCAATGTTTTCCTGTCCTGTCGCTCCCGCACCTCGGACAGAAACTGATTCTAGGCTTTAGCTCTACGTGGCCCTTCAGTCGGATCCCATCTGGGTCTAGTAAATGCTGAGGATGCATTTCTGATCACTTATGCGTCCACGTCCCTGAGAGCAACTTTGGCGTTCTGGTGACCGATGATTCAACATCAAAGTCTATCTAATAACAAGTACTAGCTTTCTAAAATTTGTCGCCTAGTTTCAGTGTGTGTCATTATTCACTTGATGCCAGGAACAATACTTTGGTTATAAAGAAAATCTGAGGTGTGCATGAGATTTCTTCTTCAAGCGGCGGAGACGGAGCGGAACTTGAGCTTTGGAGATGGAATTAAAGCTGCTGAGACGGTTTTCCTCATTAGATGCCGGAAGTGGATCGAGAATTTTGCAAAGGAAAGTAAAGTTTTACATCTTGGAGTGATCCGGGCCTGAACATGCAGGAGAGTGAAAGACGTGCACGGGATAGAGTGAATTGGAACGATGTGGTATACATGAGTCGACGTGCTGTCAATGGACTGACCAGGGCATGTGAAGTGGCCGGGGGTAACTGTGGAAAGGTCTGAGGGGCTTGGCTGTGGATGGAGAGATGTAGTTTCGATGCATTACACACGGCAGCTGGAGGGTGGATGTGGACGAATGTGGCCCTTCAACTTCGTTGCTAGTGCTACCATTTCGCGCCCGAGAGTCGAACTCTGGCCACCGAGAACGGTAGGCTCATCGGTGGTCCAATGGTAAGCTGTCCGCCTTGTACTCTTGGTGGCCCGTGTTTGAATCTCAGGCGCGCAATGGTAACTACATGAGCGTGTATGTTCCTCACTCTCCACCTCACGATTCCTTGTCCATGGCACTTGCCATACAAGCGAAACTCCTTCTCCCATTTTCTCGTCGTGTCTTCCTCATTTTCTGCCTCTTTTTTTTTTTTTCTCGTGAAAGCCGTAGTATAAAAAAAAATATGTGTCCATTATTCATAGTACAATAAGCTAATTTTCTTGCAAGAAGAATATCATTTTCATCAAATTTTTATCTCTGTATTGAAAAAAAAGATATCTTCTGGCAGAATGATATTCTCCACAAGGCCCCTGTGTGTGTGTGTGTGTGTGTGTGTGTGTGTGTGTGTGTGTGCCCCTGTGTGAGGATATTCTAGTATTCTAGCGGGCGCCTGAGAGTTTTTCCCCGCACAATGCTATTTTTTCTAAACATCGTCCTCAATTCTGTGTGGGGTTTTTTTTTTTTTTCGCCCAAAGGAAACCCCAGTGTCTATTCAGGTAAAAAGAATCCCTTTGTTTATTCAGACCAACTCTTTTCAGGTTCTATTCACAGAGAAGAAACTAATGTGCTGGATACTCAAGTATTCAAAATTCACGGCATTTTGCTTGATGCCAGACGGTGGTCGGTCTTCTCCAGGCAGGGTTCGAGGGTTCTGAAGAGTGAGTTTCGTGTCTGTTTCACTAGCGAGGAGAGAGAGAGAGAGAGAGAGAGAGGAGGCCGCCCCCTCCCCCTTGTCAGCCCATGCTTGCTCATGACGCTGAATGATTCCATCTCGTTCTGGAAGTATGAGTTATATAACTCATGCGTGCAGAAAGGTGGAGATTCTCGTATAGTAAAGAGAGACCGTATGCCTGTGCTGGATACATAGCTTGATCTGATGGGGGTTTACTGAGGGGGGACGTCCTCAATGTGACTTAATCTGCTTGGCAATGAAGCCGTGGGATTGGAAGGTCAGACACACACACACACACACACGTCTCCAACGGTGTTTTGTGTATGAACGTCCGTCTACCGTAGAATTCATCTTCTTCAAAGGCCATTCACTTGTTTCGTGGGAGTGACTTCGTGATCATCGGCTGATCGGTGTATCATATGTTAAAGCCCTACTGTCGCGAAAACGACACTCCATGACACTGATAAGAAAGATACACTGAGATAAGGATCCTTCAGTAGAGGGAGAGAGAGAGAGAAAACGAATAAATGAACCGTGTTCTTTTTAACACAACACAAGAGGTTAGCCCACCAGGGTGGAGACCCCGTGACTAAACTGCTTATCATCGGAATTATAATTCTTCTTGGAAAGGTTCTCCCCCCCACTCTTGACTTGTAACGAGGTTCACATACCAATCACAGACATCAGCCCTACACTTCCAATCCCGACACGTGTATCAACATTATTCTACTCGATCCTGCGCGTTTATTTCGTGAACCTTTTTTTTTTTTCTTCATATTTCACGAAGGGGAAGGACGAAGGAAACTTTTTTGTGAGGAGGAGGATGAAAAGAATTTTCTCTTGAAAAATGACTGAGAGACGATTGAATCTCTAACTCTGTGGGACACTGGTGCTGGGTCACTGACGTACCTTCCTTAGAGGTCGTGTAGCCCTGGAATGAGGCTGTGGGGAGTTAACCGCAGTTCATGGGGTGTGAGTAGAGGACACGGCGGAGAGGGAGGAGTGAGATGGAGAAGTGGGGTGTTCAACATCAGGGAAGACTGAACTGAGCTGAAGAGGGAGTGAGGTGGGGGAGGAGACGGCGCTTGTTGTGGAATGAGTCATGTTGGAGATCACGGCTCAGGGTGAGCGTGGGGAGAGCTTCAGGGAAAGGGAGGGCGGGAAGGAAGGAGGGAGGGCAGATGGCTGAATGGTGAGGAGAGGGAGGGGAGAGTGACGCCGAAGTGAAGGGTGGAGGGAGTCATGGTTTAAGTGAGAGGAGGAGGAGGTGTAGGAGGGAGAGTGAGGGTGGAGGGTGTATAATCTGGGTGATGGGTGATGACGATACAGGAGGAGAGGCATTGTCGTTTGGTGCAAGATACAGGTACACAGATGACGGTACGTGACCGGTGTAGGGAAAGGTTATAGATACAAGGTTACATGAAGGGGGAAGGGACCAGGTACAAAGACGAGAGTAAATGGGGCAGAGGGGGGGGGGGGGTAAAGAGGGAAAGAACAGATATAGAGATGACGGTATAGGAGGGATGGGAGAAGTGAAGTGTTAGGGTGAGTGGTGAGGGTGGAGGGGATGAGTAAGGTGGTTGGGGTGAGGGGTTTAAGGGGAGGTGAGGGTCTCGTGCCCAAGAGAAGTAATAAGGGAAAGTAGCCAGTACTCAAAGGGGTAAAGAGGCGACGTGGCTGATGGTGATGGTTGTGGTGATAATGATGGTGGGGATGGTGGTGGTAATGGTGGAGATGGTGACGTTGTCTGGCCTCACCCTAACACCACCAGCTACAATCTCTCATATTATCCAACAACCCTCTCTCCATGAGCATCATCATCACTACTACCACCTTCCCCTCCCCAAGCCCCCACCATTACCACCACCATCACCCATATCATCCAACTTCGTCACTACGATCGCCCATGTCATCAAATTTGTACCATCACATTCACCCGTGTTGTGAAACCGTATTACCACCGTCACACGCACTACAGCAAAGCTGACCACCACAATCATCCATGTCATCCAACTTTACCATCAATATCATCCATAGATGTTACCCGTTATTTATTGCCTCTGATTTTGATACGCTAAAACTTTCTGTACCCGCAGTTTTAGCGCACTTGAAGACCCCAAGTTCCTGCGTTGATTAAGAGAAATGTTCTGTGCAAATCTGGCAGTTTTATGGCCGTCCGTATCATATATGCAAAGAGCAATCATAAGAATTAAAGGACATGGGTGTGAATTCAACTCAGGAATGTAGTGAAACTTGACTGCGTTCTAGATCGTAAATATGTATCACTGCAAAGATTTGATTATACTGCAAGATTCAGTATCCAATAGGATATATATATATATATATATATATATATATATATATATATATATATATATATATATATATATATATATATACGATATAGCATATATGAAATAAAAGCCTTGAACTTATATTTTTGACAGTGGTTCCTGAGGGGTGGGTCAAGACTTACGATTGCTTTGGGAGAACATAAGAAAATGTACCTTCAGTGAAAGCTGCAAGACATATTCTTCTGCATGAAAGTACGTAAAGCCTTCGGCTTTCAGTATCCCTCCATAACCTAGGTGATTTTAAAGTCTGTTCTCGTACGGTATTATCATTGTTATTATTATTATCATCATTATTATTATTATTATTATTATTATTATTATTATTATTATTATTATTATGCAGATATATTTTCAGCTTATGCATTTGTTTGATGATCTATATTCTTATGTTGGAGGCTCCAGTCATGGACAGAAGTCCACATCAAGGCCGGGCCATAATTGAAATACGGAGAGGTTAATGAAAGGGAAAAAGAACAGACAAGGAAAAGTATTTACGAATATTGGAGCAAGTTAGAAACCTGTCTTTTAGATATTGCCAGGTCAAAGTTACTGAGAAAGACATAAGACGGTAGAGATGTCCAAAGCTTTTAGGTGTAGGGAAAGAAACTATTACCAAAACGACCCACCCTTGAGTTGCCAACAGGCACAGTAATGACGCAGCAGCTTGTCGGGTATTGCGTGGTTTAGCCTGGTGGTGGGGGCACACAAGCAGCCAGCTCTCGGGAGCAAAAACCAAAGTAAGCTGGACCGCTTTCGACCTTACTCTTTCAAGTAAGGATGCAGCACTCCATAGAAAGAATCACTATTCCTGTTTCTTTACAAATTTCATTATCAACATTTCTTTATTGTTTCTCGACTATCTACTATTTAGAAGAGCTCTGAGGGAAATTCTTGTGAGAAATACATTTTATTTGACGACTTTTTGAAAGTACCGGCAATTCTTGTGTCTGAGATCTTCAATGTTCTTTTGTATGTATAAAGTATTTTGTACTTATACATACATAGATATATATATATATATATATATATATATATATATATATATATATATATATATATATATATATATATATATATATATATATATATATATATGAGTGTTTGTGTGTCTCTGTATTCGTACATATATTTCTTGCACATGTTCGTCTGTAATTTCATATTTCCCTTCTTTACACACCATAATGATCACACGCCTGTATTTTACGTTCACTGATAGTGAGTGTGTCTGAATGTGTTTATACGTACAACGTCCTTGTTTATCCTGTAATTCGCTTTTATACTTATGTTTGTCTGAATATATGACACGTACATTTACGTTTGTATATACCTGTATACTTTTGCAAAAGTGTGATGGTAAAGTTTTGAATTTCCGTGTTCCTAAATCCATTTTCTTCAGTGATGCATATGATTTGGCGTGTGTTTATGTTGTTACGTCTGCATTTGTGCATTTGACTACTGTCTTTCAAGAGTGGCGGAGTCATCATTCATTCTTCATTTGGAGTCTTCATGAGTTTCGTGGTCGGGATCACGAATGTGACTTGTGCTCACAGATTCCTTTTTATGTAACAACTCAGCTCGAGAAGTAATTGCACCTTACCTGGGTCTCGACCGTGAAGTTTGCACACCATTACTGCGTGTCTTTTCCTCCACCGTCTGTCGGAACACGAAAGAGGATTCTACACTGCACGGTCTCCGGGAGCGAAGACGTTGCTACATGGCCGTGTGTGTGTGTGTGTGTGTGTGTGTGTGTGTGTGTGTGTCATATAGAGGACCTGTGGTGTGAGTGTGGCAAGCCAGTATGCCAGTCACCCAGCCAGGAGGTGTGAGGATGAACCAAAGCCACTGCTGCTGCCGCTTCTACTGTTGCGGCGACGCAAATGCCATTTTCAAGTCCCGCGTCCTGTAGCGAGATTCCTTCGAACAATGGCTTTCCCTTCCACAGTAGGAGGAGGAGGAGATAATCTCGTCCTGTATGCTTGTCACCGCATTTGTTGCAGTGAATTTCTGAGACCTTAGACGTTGTAGAAAGCGAATCTATCATCAGTAAACCCTCTTAAATATGAGATATTACTTATCAGGGGAATCCCAAAGTGACGTTACCTTTATATATATATATATATATATATATATATATATATATATATATATATATATATATATATATATATATATATATACATTTCATCATAAATTTCTCTGCCTCCACGTTGTACACCTTTCATTACCAGTCGTATCTTTGCTTCCCTCTCATCAATATCCTTGACATTCCTCATCTACACAGACCTTATCGCCTCGTGGATATCCAGTTCCTCAACATCACTGTGTCAAACACTGCACCTCCACTTTCCCACCCAACACGCAAGCGATTGTTTAGCCTCAGTGAGATAGATTCGTTTTGCTTCGCAAATTACAAAGTGTTGATGTTAATGGAGGAGGGAGGAGGAGTGGGAGGGTGTGTGGATGGGAGGGGAGGGGAAGCAGGTGGAATTACGGGGAGGGGGAATGAGAAAGGTGGAACCTCCACCACTGGCACTTCACCTGTGGATCAAGTAGATGCCACGTTAGTGACTCATGCTTGTGTGTGTGTGTGTGTGCCTGAGTATCTTAATTATCTTTGTGAGTGCTTGTGCTCGTACAATTATTTGGCGTGTTTTGTGTTTGTATTTGTTTAGGTGCGTATGTAAGTGTTGGAGTGTGTTCATCTGTGTGTGTGTGTGTGTGTGTGTGTGTGTGTGTGTGTGTGTGTGTGTGTGTATGTGTGTGTGTGTGTGTGTGTATGTGTGTGTGTGTGTGTGTGTGTGTGTGTAGGATTACTATTAGTGTATTGCGGTGGGGAGTGGGGGCGGAGAGAGAGAGATAGAGATAGATAGATAGATAGATAGATAGAGAGAGAGAGAGAGAGAGAGAGAGAGAGAGAGAGAGAGAGAGAGAGAGAGAGAGAGAGAGAGAGAGAGAGAGAGAGTTTACAATATTTTGCCACGTCTGTCAACCTTGTATGTCTGTATCATGTCTTTCTTCCTGTCTGTATACTCACACATCCACAAACACCAGCCTAAGCCAGGTACCCACTTATCGAGTACCCACTTATCGACCAGCCCTGAGGGAAGGATGAACACCTAGGGTGGGTCTGAACCGACTGCCACCTCCAGGATTGGAACTCTGTGAGGGTCCAACACCGGGCTGAACCATGCTGACTCATAGTCAGCAACGCTAACCACTGCAAGATGGAGGCCCGCATGTGTATGTGTGTGTACGTAGCTAAGATTATCTATATGCTTAACTGTTTCCAAAAAAAAAAAAAACCCAATATTCGTTTTCCAAAATGCACTGAACATGCATGTACACATGGACGTTTCTTTGGCACGTCATAAGATATGTGATGACAGGAGTGTCTTACATACAGACAGACAGGATAGACAGACAGACAGAGAGGCAGGCAGACGGACGCTGTCTTACACCCCGTCTGTGTTACAGGGTGTAATAACATGCTCGATTCTGGTGTTATCAGCCCAATGGCTCATCACTGTTACCACCTCGAGACGTTTGCTTATAATTTGAAAAGATGGTTTTCCTTCCGGTCCTAATATTAAGAATACCTTTGCAGTAATTCACCCAGTCGTTAATCCCACTTGGATGATGGGAGTGACGGCCTTTTCAAGCTGCGGTTTGACGTTGCATTGCGCGTGTGTGTGTGTGGGTGACGCTACCTCCTTCGTGCTCCTGTAGGTGGAGCTTTTGTGACCTATTTCGTTTTCTTTGTGCTTTCTGACCGTGTGGACTTATATTACCACTCGTCATTTTCCTTCAAGGGATGATTATGGTAGCCAAGGGTTTTTGACTTTCAATCGCACGAGGAAAATGTCGCAACCCGTGAATAAATGTAACTCAAAATGTTATTACATCTTGGTTGTTGATATGAAGCAGATGTGTAAAGACGCAGAGACACTGGCTCTAGAAAAGGAGGCGTGGGGGAGGAGAACAAATAGCCTTTAAACAGTCAGTAGGTTGATGATGTCAACAGTGGTTCGTATGGGGAGGGTTGCACTGGCAGCGGTCTGTGCGAGCTCGGGATGGGCTCGAAGCAGTTGTAACGCTAAACTACAACTCAGGGGACGAGGGATTTCAGGTGGCAGGAAATGCTGGTGGTGAGATGGTCCAGTGGCTTTTTCCCGAACTACTGGGTGAGGTCCAAGTGATGGCTGGGGAGAGTCGTATGTGCAAATGTCTGTGTGGTTTGTATGTGTTGTTTCTGCTTCACAGCGCAACAGAATTAGAATAGATACTGTCTCAAATGTACGAGTTAACATAAGTCAAGAAACTACTCTAACACTGCGGAAATCACATGTTTGATATAGCGTAAAGCTTGTTTATAGCCTCGGCACTTATGATATTCTCGAACTGATTCAAACATCTCGGTTCCACAACTACTTCAGTATGAGTAAGATCTGCGTGATCTAGTTCCTGTAGTACCACAACTGCTTCAGTGTGAGTCGGCCCGTGTGATCCACTTGCTTCGGTTTCACAACTGCTTCAGTGCGAGTTTGTGTGAACCCTGTGGAGAGAATATGATCAACTGTGAATACAGTGCTCCACAGTCTCGCCTCCGAGATATCATGACCGCCTTCTACTGGCAAACAAGCAAGCTTCTGACGCTGGTGGGAGTGAGTCACCGAGGTAATATAACTGTCTCACGGGCACACCACCTGCAGGAGACAGGTGTCTGGATACTGGGGGCCGAGATGCCACATGTGTCACGGTGTTGTGTAGCTCGTTCTGTCTCCGATTTACTGCGTGTGATTAATCTCTACCTCGACGAAGACGATTCGTCGGGGAAGAGATTCCGAAACAGTTCCACTTGTGTTGACCAACAGGTTCCTCAGCCACGCCCTCGACAGGTGTCTCTTAGTTGTTTACATCGACCGTTCGTCAGGTGATAACATCGCCAAGGGACGCAGCAAAACCCCCTGGTGACCCCTTCCAGTCTAGGCCTTACGTTCGCCCTATCCTGTAGCTTCCTCGTCGCATCCTCTACTAAATCAAGAGTCCCACTCAGCTTGCCAGCGATGTTTGCCCGGCCTCTCTGCTAGGAACTACTTCATCTTGTTTATTACTGAGATGTATCTCTCCCTCTGTATTTATGGCTTCGCTGCGCCAGAACTGGAAATTTTATGATCTGAAGAAAACATTTTTCTGTGGATTGACCTCATTTGACCTTCGGTCTAGAAAAATGTCCTTCACGAAACTTTGATGCGAACCACAGTTTTTCGATTTTTTTTTTTGGGGGGGGGGGACTATTGTACATTTTGAGTGAATTTTAGGAAATGGGCAACACTCCTGTTTGAAAGGTTATCGTTGTGTTGTACTCTCAAAAACATTAGAAAGATAGAAAGGTCATCATCTCTAGAACATCTATAAGAAAATTCAAATGTTGCAACAAAAAGACAAATTAATTTGATGTATCACCCGTTATCGAAAATATGACTGAAGGTCCCGGGATGTCGCAGTGAATAAACACCGTATCAGTATATAACTGGTTTCCTGAACGTCATTATCTAATAGATATCATATTTTGAGAGCAAATTCTGTCTCTAGAACAAATAATGATACATTCAAAGGCACTTCTACTACAGTAGCCTCCGTTTGTAATACAGCCAGACAGAATACAATTAAGATTGTGTTTTATAGGTTTTGAAGAAGTGCCCAACTGAAAGGAATACCTTAAAAAAAGATATCTGTAAAATTGGCCAGGAGTTATTTACGTTTCTTAACTTAAATACGTCTTGCCAGATTTTTTCCATTCCATTTACTGTGAGAACGCGAGGGAGTTGAAGCACCTCCGGTACAGGCATAGCAGTAGGGTCTGCACAACGATCGTTTTCCTTATCTTGCGACTGAAATCGCGATAGATTTACGAGCTGTATAGACAGTTATAGAGATGCTGTATAGTCAGGGCTGAAGTGATGCACCACGGGGTTGCGATCGAAGCTCTTTAATTAGATCGATCGGAAGGGAAAAAAGAAGAGGCCTTGGCTACACCGGCATCATTTCGTGGAGAGCCTAACCAAGTGGAGGCAACGAACCACGTGAGGTCTACACTGCTAGCAGGGGCCGTTCCTCCTGCAGTTGCTCTTGTATAATTACCGCATCATGGTGCTCCTCCTTCAGTAGCTTATGTGTGAGCATCACTCTCTGGTGCTCCTCCTTCAGTAGCTTATGTGTGAGCATCACTCTCTGGTGCTCCTCCTTCAGTAACTTATGTGTGAGCATCTCTCTATGGTGCTCCTCCCTCAGTAGCTTATGTGTGAGTATCACTCTAAGGTGCTCCTCCTTCTGTAGCTGATGTGTGAGTATCACTCTACGGTGCTCCTCCTTCAGAAGCTGATGCGTATCACTCTATGGTGCTCCTCCTTCAGTAGCTGATGTGTGAGTATCATTCTATGGTGCTCCTCCTTCAGTAGCTGATGTGTGAGTACTACATCATGGTGATCCTCTGCAGTAGCTGTTATATGATTACTGTACCATGGTGCTTCCCCTGCAGTAGCTAATGGATGATCACTTTCTCATGGTGTTCCCCTTGCAGTATCTGTTGTATGATCACTGCACCATGGTGTTCCTTCTGCCGTAGATACTGTGTGATTACCATACCATGATGTTCTTCCTTCAGGAGGTCATTGTGACTACAATACCATGGTTCTCCTTCGTCGGATTCTAACCCATAATACTTTTTCTTTTCCCGTTATTTCTCTCTCAGATATCATTAAGAATTCTAAAATGCAAAGGAGACGAAATTGTTTTCAAGCGCCAAAATAATGACTGTATACCCAAGAGGTCTGGGTACATGAGTGGCACAAATGCTCCCTCACTCTCCGAAGCAGCCGTGTCAGTAGCCCAGAGTTTAATATACGAGACAAGCAAGTGAGGCAAGATGGTCTTTACCACACTGTCGCTTCATCCACACAAACACACACACACACACACACACACACACACACACACACACACACACACACACACACTTCAATTGGCACAAGGTATAGCCAGTTTTTGCAGGGCGAATACAGGTGAACACGCCGGAGGAAGTGAAGAATTCAAGTAACCATGAAATGCAATATGTGACGTAGAGAAAATGGTACACGAGAGAATCTATTATGAAATATAAACAATGTATGTAAATGGACTTGTGGCCCTAACTTTCGCAGCGGCCTGAGACGGTGAAATAATCGTTTTAGAGAAGCAAAAAAAAAAAAAAAAAGTTCCTGTACCAAACGAGCGCCATGCGACGCAACTTGATGAAGCCAATGGACGTGGCTGTACCGGAGATGACTGACTGATGAAGCCAGTTAAGGTGGTCGATCTCTAGAATGGACAGAAGGGGGACTGACCGCTGAGGTCAATAGATGTGAGTGGCTGCTAGACCTGATGTAGTTGAGATTGAAGGTAATAGACTTAATCGGCTCCTAGACGTACAAATAAGTGAACTCGAAGCCACCAGACATGAATCGCTTTCTTGACGCACATGTCACACACCTTCGTTAAGACACGAGACGAGCTTGCTCGTGAGATAAGAGGGAAATGAGTGACGTTGATTGGCTTCTAGATGTGTAGAAGGCACACCTGGTACGTCAGGCTGATGGCAATATGACTAGAGAACGACACGATTAGGAGAGTCATAACCCTGTGAAATTATCATGGCACAGTTTCCAACTCCAGGTCATGACTTTGTTGACAGCTACATTTTCAGTATTTACTGATGTGTTTTTGTTGTCAGTGACTGTCTAACTGCCAGAACAATGGACTATAACTAGAATCCCTCTCGTGTACAATGAAGATATAGAACAGGTGGATATATGCCTTATCTTATCACATCTAATCATGTCTTGCATCTCATAGACAATGAAAATTGTGCATCTCTGGAATAGACTGAGGACCCCAAGAATGTACTCCGCATTAAAACTCTTTCTTTATTTAAGTTTCCATCAGGGAGACATCCCATTTGATCAGTCAGGGAGAAATGCTTGAATAATCAGTTAGGGAAACATGCATAATAGTCAGTCTGGGAGATATGCTGGATGATTAGGCTGAGAGGAGCAATAATCCCAGATAGTCATTGATTTCACCGCCTCTATAATAGCCGATAACGAACTCCCTCTGCGGATCTAAACCGAGGCAGATAAAAATCATACTACGAGGGATGGAAGTTGGATGATGAAGAACGTAACAAGACTAGAACCTTTGGACTACTTTCCAACGACCTGATGTTCCTAATGAATGCCTCATTGACGTCCTCACTGCCGTATAGACTGGGACATCAGACAGCCATCGGCTCACGTCATGACCCACTGACATGGCATCCCCTGCGGGGTTAGAGACACACTCACTCCTCAGGAGAAGCACCGTCATAGAACGAACCATCACGGATTGATCTCAAGGCTGCTCAGAAAATAGATCAGAACTGGAGGTGAGAAAGTGTAGCTCGATTAGAATGCTTTAGGATGGTTGTGTCTTGAGGTGGTGGGTGGGAGGGATGATGATGATGGGTTTTGAAGGTGTTCTGGTTGTGTCTCCATATGTTCATTTCCCATCACTTTGTGGTAAGGTGTGGGGTAAGGCATTGCCCACGCCTTGTTGGTGCTATGTATGATGATTTGGAGGAGCATCAGTGGTGATGTCAGTGACTGGTATAGTTGTGAGTCAATGTGGTGGGTGTGGGTGGCATTGATGATAGAAGTAATATTAATATTAGTAGTAGTAGTGGTAGTAGTAGTAGCAGTAGTAGTAGTAGTAGTAGTAGTAGTAGTAGTAGTAGTAGTAGTGTGTGTGCGTGTGTGTGTGTGTGTGTGTGTGTGTGTGTGTGTGTGTGTGTGTGTGTGTGTGTGTGTGTGTGTGTATGTGTGTGTGTGTGTAGTAGTAGTAGTAGTAGTAGTAGTGTTACGCTGTGTTGCGTAGGACCTGTCAACAATATACGCAAGATATCTTGATGATGTGTTTTTATCTTGGGCCATAATCACTCCCAAGAATCATTAAAAATAATGATAGATGAAATTAGTGAGCGGGGAAGACTTATTAACGTTACAAATAAGAAGGGAGTTGTACTAATGCCAGAAAATACTGAACAACAGATGGGGGGAAAAAAGTGCGTCATAGCCCGCAACAAATAATTAAATCAATGACTTTAATTTAGACCTATTTAGACTCAGGAGTTATGAGAGTTGTTAACATTTAATGATACACATTATCTCGAGTCATAAGATGAGAATAGAGACACCTGGATATCACACAACCTTTGACTAAATATATATATATATATATATATATATATATATATATATATATATATATATATATATATATATATATATATATATATATATATATATATGTATATATATATATATATATATATATATATATATATATATATATATATATATATATATATATATATATATATATATATATATATATATATATATATATATCCCTTGACAACTACAATTATTAATCAGAGTTCCAAACTGAAAATGAGTACGATTTTCTAAAGCTATTATAGTTAGTTATTTACCCAATAATCTACCATGCCTGATAACACCTATTTTCAAGGTCATCCTCGTACACGGAGTCGTTAAGGGTCATCCTCCTTAAACCAACCAGCTTGGCTCTGGCTCACCATTCTCTACAGTAGTTGCTAAGTCCTTAATCCCTTTCCACAGAGGTGCGTCCAAACAGTTCTTATTCTATAGGCATCCTAAGTGTGTGCTCACCTAAGACGAGTTTGACCTCCAGTGCACTGGACTGTACACACTTCAGGGTCAAGACTGTTTTGAAGTCGATCATGATACAAGTCTTGGTTGCTCGTTGGAATACTGTGACGATGCATGATAAGGATATGCAAATACTGCAGCTCTCAGGTCTCCCACCCGAGCGCGTATCAAACTGCAGTCCTCTCCAGCTGTTGCCTTCTGTACTTTAAAGATGACACCTCGCGGGTGTTCCCCTGGAATTTCAAGGTTGCTCCGGAAGGAAGGGAGGGAGGAGGGAAGGGAAGGAGGAGGGAAGGGAGGGAGGAGGGGAGAGGGAAGGAGGAGGAAAGGGATGGAGGAGGGGAGAGGGAAGGAAGGAGGAAAGGGAGGAAGGATTGTGCTGGTTTTGAAACCTAAGATGAAATCATTAGGTTGATGTCCCTTCGCGTTTTCCCTGGAGCAAGTCGGTCCGGAGGGAAAAAGTGGGAGAGAGAGAGAGAGAGAGAGAGAGAGAGAGAGAGAGAGAGAGAGAGAGAGAGAGAGAGAGAGAGAGAGAGAGAGAGTCATATACACAGATAGATAGAGAGATATAGTACCATACCTGGAGTAAAGAACGATATTGCTCATTTGAGGCAAAAGTGATTCCGCGGGTAAAGTGACATTGTTGTACATATATATCATCTGCAAAACCGGAGTTACGTATTATATCGTCTGGTCTTTACAACGGCTTCTGTATCTTTTTTTCCTCTTGCGGTTCGTCGTATGATCATTGGATTTCGTCTCCCGTAATTACTTCCCAGACCCTCCTAACAGAGGGGGTCACAGCTGTGCCCGTGAAACCTCATTGGGCCGGTAAATGATAATCACATCACCTGAGTAGATGAGACCCTTGTTTCTGTTGTTGAACGGGTGGCATCTTTCGTACCGTTGATATCCGTTCTGTTATCCGTATCTGTTGTGCTTGTGAATCCTGCCGTGTTCACTCTTCAAGTCCGTTGCGGTGTTATGGTGGCTAGCCTCTAATTGGCGTTTCAGAGACGGCGAGCCAAACAAGCAAGAAGAAACATGGTGGTTTAGGTTAGGAGTTTTGTGTGTGTGTGTGTGTGTGTGTGTGTGTGTGTGTGTGTGTGTGTGTGTGTGTGTGTGTGTGTGTGTGTGTGTGTGTGTGTGCTTGCGTGCGTATGACCAGTAGTCACAATTATTCTTAAGATTAACCGCTGGACAGGCACCATGGACGAACCACTATAAAAAAACAGGCAGTGTGTCATAATACATCGTTCGCGGAGATAATAGACATGGGAACAATTTCCAAAACAAGTTAGTAATAAGTCGTATTGCCTAGGGCATGTAATCTTTCCTCTGGCCTAAAAGCAAGGATTATCATCACTACACAGAGAGAGAGAGAGATAGAGAGAGAGAGAGAGAGAGAGAGAGAGAGAGAGAGAGAGAGAGAGAGGAGAGAGAGAGAGAGAGAGAGAGAGAGAGAGAGAGAGAGAGAGAGAGAGAGAGAGAGAGAGGCAAGACCTTGTGAATGACGTGATCTTTTAAGACGAATGTGTGTTTTTATGACGGTTTCGAAATTCTGACGAATCTACCGTGAAAGTAATACACTGTGAGCCTTCAAGAGATCAGGAGAGGCTGAAACAGGATATGTTATTTTGGCGTCTTGGGGGGGTCCTCTCTCTCTCTCTCTCTCTCTCTCTCTCTCTCTCTCTCTCTCTCTCTCTCTCTCTCTCTCTCTCTCTCTCTCTCTCTCTCTCTCAAGCGGTGAGCGGTACGCGTTTAGCCCTGTCGTTATGACGAAGTCTCGTTGCCAAGTGGGTATATACTCCTCTCTCCCCCTTCACTCTCTCGTCCCTCCTCTATATCCATCTCATCTTTATACTTTATTCACTCTACTTTCACTTGAAATTTATTCCTCTTTTTTTTTTTCTTGCGCTTTCTTCTTCTCACAGTATCCAACATGTTCACATTTGCTTTCACTTTATTTTCTCTTTTTTTTTGTATATTCTTTTTTTTCCCAATCCATTGATCCTTTTTTTTCTCTCTTCTTTTTATCCTTTCTGTTGCCTCGTCTGCTGCTCCTCCTTTTTTTTTTTTTTACCCGCTTTCAGACCTCCTCCCCGACTCCCTCTCTCATCTTCTGCAGTGGACACCCTTCCATCACCGCTCCAACAGCAGCAGCAGCAGCAGCTCTCCTCCTCCTCCTCCTCCTCCTCTTCCTCCTCCTCTTAAGACAATGGACGTGTCGCATTGCCGTCGTCCACCGCGCCATTCCAGGCCTACGAGTAACTCCCCTCTCCCCTCGATCATTCCTCCCCCAACCCCTGAAATCCCCCCACTCTCTCCCCATCTTTCTCTCCCCTGCTTCTCCCTACGTACCTCTTAGGATGCCTGCAATCCCACCCACATCCCCTCCTCCAACGCGCGTCCGCCCACGTACCTACGCCAACGGAAGGTCAGGTATACGCCTTCATAACAGGTAATTACGGTAACTATGATTATACAGGAGGATCCATCCTGGTCTTGGGACGTCACCCCCCCGACAAGGGTGGAAGTCACACACCCGGCTGGATCTCTCTCTCTCTCTCTCTCTCTCTCTCTCTCTCTCTCTCTCTCTCTCTCTCTCTCTCTCTCTCTCTCTCTCTCTCTCTCTCTCTCTGTCACACCTTCGTCAGGCGTGACCTACCAGAGGAATAGGTGTGGAATAGAGAGAGAGAGAGAGAGAGAGAGAGAGAGAGAGAGAGAGAGAGAGAGAGAGAGAGAGAGAGAGAGAGAGAGAGTTACCTTTCTACCTACAAGTCACTATGAGATTTTGCCTTGAGGCAGGGCCGACGCGTACCATTCACTGCAGAGAGACAGACAGAAACAGACAGACATATAGACAGAAAGACAATTTAAACATATAACCTCCCCCCCTTGCTCACTTTCAGGTCTTTGAAGAATTACAGTAGCATTCCACCTTCCCATTGCGACGAATCAGGAAAAGAAGAACAAACAAAAGGAAATATCAATACCAGAAAATAAATAATCCTGTCAATAGGTTTAAAAGCTTTAGTGGAATGTGTCACTCAACTCGTGGTAAAGGTTAGCAAACATGAAATATAACCGAGCAACCCGAGCACGATTTCAGAATAACAGTATTGAATTATTTTGAACCATTTTTTAAAACACCTGTTTACCTTGGCCGCCAAGTTGGCTGTTTCTATTCCTCTGTCAAGAGAAGTGTATATATTTTGAAGTAAAAGTGAGAATCGTGTGTTGGTAAGTGCCTGTGGAGTTTGGAGTGGGGGAAGAGGGAGGAGGAGGGGAGAGCGGCAGCTGCAGGGTAGGAGGGGGAGAGTGGAAGCAGGGGCGTGAGTCGGGAATGAAGAAGGATGTTGGAGGAAGGGAGGAAGAAGGATGGTAGGGGGAATGGATTGCAGGAGAAAGGAGGTGGGTTCAAGGGGATAGGTATGGTCAGAGGAGAAGGGGAAGTTAGAGGAATGGTAGGACAGAAAGGGATAAAGAAAATCGTGACAGCAAGAAGAAAAAGAAGTGGAGGAGGAGGAGGAAAAGAGAAAGGTCGGCGAAACATAACAGGATGGTGGTTTATGCACAAAAAAACGTATGACCCTGTGACCTCCAGCTAAGGTGTCCCACAGTGTTGGTCACACAGTAAAGATAATATGAAACCATCACTGTTGTTCCCTGTAGCACTTATGTATAACCGTCATTCAGGGAGAACTACAGTGAGCCAGTCCCCTTTGCCTATGGGAGGGAGTGAAAGATTATGAGTCAATAAACAATAAAGGCATCAATAATCCTCGTAATAATCTTCCGATATTTTGCTTCTCGGTCAAGCAGGTCGTAAGTGTATTACAACTCAGGATCTGAAATTACAGGCTTAAAGATGGAAGAGCTCATCAAAACAGCATTGCTGATAATTACGTCTTGCGAAAGAACGTTTCTTGGAGGGCATTGCGAAGTTCCTCGGCACAAGGAAAGGGGGTTAGATTCTTGCTATAGTGAATTTCCTATTAGGCCACGGAGAGTGAAGCCCAGGGCGTGGATCTGGGTTGGTTGTTTGTGTCTTTTGTCGAGGGACTTATATGGTCGTCTCTCACAGGTGGTGTGGCCGCTCATGGTGTTGTGGGCTGAGGGAAGGTGGGGTTAGACCGTAGGCGATCCTGTGGTCAACGGGGACATGACCGTATAGAATCGTGTAGTCAACGGCGGTATGACTGTAGATGATGGTGTGGGCAACGGGAGCATGACCGTACACGGTGTTGTGGTCAACGGCGGTAAGACCATATACATGGTATTACAGACAACGGGGGCGTGACTGTAATACAGTAGTGTGGTCAACGGAGGCTTGATCGTATACAGTGGCGTGGCCAACGGAGGCATGACTGTGGTTTAGGCATCGGTGGGGGTGTGGGCGATCCGCGTTACTCGTAGAAGTATATGGTCACTTTTTTGTGTGTTATGAGGGAGATACACACACACCCAAGCCTAGGCCAGGTACTTGTTTATTGACCAGCACGAGGCGAGGATGAACAGCTGCGTTGCCTCTGGGCCGACTGCCGCGCCGAGGATTCGAACCCCGGCGGACCCGCGTGAGAACCATGGTCAGCGACGCTAAGCATTACACAACAAGACCCTGTTAGACGTGAGGGCATGCATGTGGCAGTGCAGGTGATCAGGTCGTGGCGCGGGAGTGTTCATGATTAGCTTCATCCCTCGAGAACACACCTCACAAGAACATACCTCACAAGAACATACCTCACAAGAACATACCTCACAAGAACACACCTCACAAGAACATACCTCACAAGAGCACACCTCACAAGAACACACCTCACAAGAACATACCTCACAAGAGCACACCTCACAAGAACATACCTCACAAGAACACACCTCACAAGAACACACCTCACAAGAGCATACCTCACAAGAACATACCTCACAAGAACACACCTCACAAGAACATACCTCACAAGAACACACCTCACAAGAACACACCTCACAAGAGCATACCTCACAAGAACACACCTCACAAGAACATACCTCACAAGATCATACCCCACAAGAAAATATCTCACGAGAACATACCCCCACAAGATCATGCCTCACGTGAACACACCTCACAAGATCATGCCTCAGATGAACATGCCACACAAGAACAAACTTATCTGGTAACGGTCTGTACTGTGGGTATGAGCGCCAATGACACAAGACTCGTTATTTCAAAGTTTGATTGTTCTCTTCCCAACGAAAAAAAAAAAAGAGAGAGGAAAGTCGGACACTGTTTGGGAAATGCAACTTATCTTGCGAGTTGCCGACTGTTCTCAATTGGCTTGGGTTAATGATAGGGGCACCTGTATCTTTCATACTACAATAGACCGTCAACCACTCAGTAACATACTGCTTATCACCCTGACTCAACATTGACTCAACTGTTGAAGTTACAATGAATTATTCGCCTATCTAAGTGCCTTCAAGGGTCGTCGTTAGTGGCTGCCTTGCCTCCTGTGTCGTGGGAAGCCATGAATACTCAAACGGGAACGATCTAATGTATATGAACATTAGGAAATCGATGTCCGAACATCAAAGTAATCGGCTTGTGTGTTCCGGTGTTTGATCCTCTGAGTAAGGCTGCCTCGCTCACAGGTCACCCACCATTACAAGGGGGTAGAGATTTGAGCACTGTAATGGTCGATGTGGCAACGTGAGTGCCTCACAAGGGGTCAAGTGTCGTGCCTGGCAGTGACCACTTTCGTCATGACCTGAAGGAGGAGGAGGAGCAGGAGGAGGAGGTGGGTTTACATTAGGGGGAAGGAGGGTGGAGGGGGAAGGAGGAGAGTTTTCGGGAATGGAAAGGAGGAGGAGGAGGAGGAGGAGAAGATCGCCTTTTTACAGGAGGTGGGAAGGGGGAAGTTGTGGAGGGTTTACGTAAGGGGGAAGAAGAAGAGGAGGAGGAGGATGGGGCAACTTAGTGGAACTTACGATACCACTTCTTCTGGATAGGACGAGGGTTGGGATGGAAGGGAAGAGGAAATGGGAGTGAAGGGGAATTAATGTGGGAGTGAGATGTGTGGAGGTAAGTGTGAGAACCTCGCCCACCTTCAGGAGTGGGAGTCGCCTGACCCTGGGGGTGTTGGGAAAGGGAGGTAATCCCCACCGTCGGGCCGTGCCACCACACCCAGCGTCGTCCCCACGACCTGCGGCACCTTCCCTGACATTACCTGGCTCCTGACGCAGACGGAGGCCGCCGGAAACAACTGCCTCTGGGAATGCGACCCCGCTACACGCAGGTACCGACCGACGCCCGTCGGGTTATCTGACGTCAGACCGACCCATCTCGTCGCTCGCCCTCCACGAGTCGTCGCGATCCGCTCGACACGAAAAATGACCGAGAGGCTTCATATGAGCAGTTCCCCCGAGAGCATACAACCTTCTCTCCCGGTGTCGGTCGGACCTGTGCAATTTGTAATATAACCCGAGGAACACTTGCCCCCACAGATTGCACCACCTCCACACTCTACCACGAATACAATTTTTTTTTTCTCTCTTCCAAAGTTTTACGACCAGCACTGATTTTACCCACTCTTGCTTGCTCTCACGTGTCACATTAATTTTACGCAACTCACACGCTTACATCTCGCTGATACACGGTTGATAAAGTTTTCAAGTTGGTAGGTTTTTTTCAATCACACACACACACACACACACACACACACACACACACACACACACACGCACACACACACACACACACACACATCCCTTCCATTCATCTCTAGCAAACACTGTCTCGTCTCTCCCTCAACTCCAACAACACTCATATTTATCCCATTTAGATCCTGGTATATTAAAACATCTGTTCAAATGATCAAAACACGCATTCTTCACGGCACGTTCTTCGTTCTCACACATCTCCAGCTCTGCCGTGATAACGCCCTTGTACATTTTCTGACTCAACTTCTCCTCCCACAGCCTTGTGCTCTCCCAGACCACCTGGAAAGTACCCCACAGACCGCCAACAGGAGGTACGTACAGTGGCTGAGACTTACGTGGACAGAGAACCAAAATTTTCAGAGGCAAACAGTTCGTGGTGC
>NC_092236.1:7937017-8059517 GCF_036320965.1 Panulirus ornatus | reverse complement strand
CAGAGGAGGTTGTTTACAATTGTGGGGCGCTTTGAGGATATATTCAGGAGAGGGATATAAGTGATTGCGAAGAATTAAGTATCTATTTTCAAGATAGATTGGTTGTTTTGATGATATTAGCAGTGCATTGTTGACTTTCCATGATGCCAAAGAGAAGCAAGAGCGAGTCTTGTGCCGCCAGAAACACGACCCGTGGCATGGATTACCCGGATGTAAACAATATCAAGGATTCCCAGTAATAGCTTGGAGTGACGGACGACATGAAACGTTCACATCCAGATCGCCCTGGGGTATCCAAGAGCCTTCTCCTCCTCCTCCTCCTCCTCACCACCCTCACCACATCAGACTGCTTCATAGAGATCACAGTATTGCCCGGCCCTCCGAGTCAGCAACTCTCATCGTGTCGTCCGCGGCTTCTAACCTTCCTGCATGATTAAAAAGAAAAGATATTTACCTTATACGATAACTCAACATAGCTTTGGTGAAATCATAGATTTCTCTGATGATCCGTTTTAAAATCACCCCCTCCCCCAAAGTTCTGTATCTACAGATACAGAAATCTCTGTCGTAACTGGATACAGACGTAACTGGTAATTCCCATCTCTTGCAGCGGACAGATTTAAACACAGACTCATCAAACGCGCGTCTCATAATGCCTGAGCTGCGGGAGAGGTTGTGTCAACGTTCTCCCGGCATCCACACAGCACTGCAAATTAGTTTGATTAAAGTTCGTAGGACCTCATCCCCGGCGAGAGCTGTGTCCATAATTACTTTGTATGGTGTCCCCCTGGCGACCGTGCTCGTAACAATACCTGCCAACGTCAACCCACGCCCCCCCTCCCCACACACACACACACACACCCGTCCCTCCTTCCTCCTCCTCCTCCTCTAAAGGTGTGGCATTAAGGACCTCGATTTCCAGTCCGTGTGATTGAATGAAAATCACGTTAGGATATTATCAGCCCCGTGTTGGGAACGCTCTTTGCCTTTTGGCATTGAGCGTTCTTGTGCGTGTTCTGGGCTGTGTGTGTGTGTGTGTGTGTGTGTGTGTGTGTGTGTGTGTGTGTGTGTGTGTGTGATTGCCATTTGTGTGTTACAGGGAGAGAGAGTTTTACGCTCGTGTTGTCCCGTCTCTGAACCTATATCGATGGGCAGTGTCTTTCCTCCTATACACATATACACACACACCTTAGTCTAATCTTAATCCGTTTATTGTCCAGCCTCCGAGGTGAGTGTATGGACACCTGGGTTGGATTTAGGCCGACTACCACACCCAGGATTCGAACCCATGCAGGCCCGACTCCGGGCTGGCGCGTGATGACTCGTGTGTCTATTGGTGTGGTTTTGCCATGACCGACGAAAGACTTCAGATATCCTGGATTGGAAAATGTTGAAAATAGTTCTCTCTCTCTCTCTCTCTCTCTCTCTCTCTCTCTCTCTCTCTCTCTCTCTCTCTCTCTCTCTCTCTCTCTCTCGTCTTGAGGGGGTCCGCTCAAATGAACCGGAGATGGACCAGAGACCAGAGTCACAACCAAGTCTCCAAAGTAGGAAATTAGTGTCTGCCGTGAGCCGGGTCCTTCCTGGTGTGCTGGACACCGCTGCGCTCACGAACGCTCAACAGACCTTGATTCTGCCACAGCCAGGCCACACGGACCCCGCAGCAGACCTGGCTCTGTGTCGCGGCCAGTCCTCTCGAACCACTCAGAAGACTTGACTCCACGGAGCGCCCAGCTGACCTGGCTTATTAACCGCAGCCTGAGAGTGTCGTTCATCCTTCGTATCTGGGACACATTTCAGCACCCTGATACGTGATGCAACCCTCGTGTTTATCTACTCTGGCCCTTGCTGACTCATGGTCAGTAACACTAACCACCACACCACGGAGGCCCCACGTGTGTGTGTGTGTGTGTGTGTGTGTGTGTGTGTGTGTATTCAAACACAGCAGTTTGATTGACAGACTTCTTTTACGTAAGAGACTTTAAGAACGCATGATTAAACGTGGCAGAGGCAAGGGGGAAATAGATGGTCAGCGAAGCAATATTAACTTCCGCTCACGAATATCATATATATTTTTTTTCTCTCTTTCCCAGAAGGTCAGTTTCTATCCGGTTACGCCGTATTCGGTGCGCGATAATATTAACAACATTAACAATCATCCAATAAGGAAGGTGCAATGGTGTATCATAGGGGTTCCCTCGCGAGTGGAGTCAGATACATCGCGGGCCACTTCCGTGGTCCGTCTGCCCACAACGTTCCTTGCCATACATGATTCGTCCTCACCTCAGCGGTTCGGGGTATAATTCCGGAAGCCCCACACTCGGCGAGGTAAGCGGTGTGATTCAAACTGTTGCCTTTCCAGTGACAACAAGAGCTTGACCTGCTCTAACTCCTGAGTCCGTACCCTCCTCCTCCTGCTGCTACTCCTCCTCCTCCTGGTGGTGGTGCTACTGCTGCTGCTGCTGCTGTTGCTATACTCCTCCTCCTCCTCCTCCTCCTCCCCCTCCGGTAGGGCTTCCCGGAAGGCGAGTCCATATAACATAAGTATTTCCATGTACCGTTGTTGCTCCCAGCGCTTTCCGCAGGTGAGCCATGGTGTATGACGTGATCATTTCATAAGTACGCGGAGCCATCGGGATCTCTTCTGCACGTTTTATGAACCTGATCTTTTTTACGTGGGATTATTATTTCTTTTTTCTTCTTTTTTCCGTTTCATCTCATCAGAAGATGCAAGAGTGATGGGAGAGAGAGAGAGAGAGAGAGAGAGAGAGAGAGAGAGAGAGAGAGAGAGAGAGAGAGAGAGAGAGAGAGAGAGAGAGAGGCTGCATTAGACCACCAGCAAAGGACGGAGTTAACCCAAGGAGGAGATTGTGTTGTTTCTTTCTGGCGACCTCCTCCTCCTCCTCCTCCTCCTCCAGGGTGTGACGTATGTATTTACTTGTGCAGCTGGCGTTCACTGGGAGCAGCATGATGGATTGAAAACAAACGTCCAATATCATTTCCTGGCGTTTGATAGAGTGTGTGGTTGCCTCTGTTATTAGGGTCGCACTTCTCTGTCTGCTCCATTTGACCGTCATTTAGGAGACTGTGTATAAATCGTGCTCCGCTCCGATCATCATTATTAGTGCTGAGATATATTATGGCATAAATAATGGCGCCACTATTCACCCCTCTGACAACCCCAACATTTGCTGGTCAGTAGTTCATTCGACCAAAATTAAAAGGTTATGTACATTGTGGTTGCCATGGATTCTTTCAAGTATACACGTAATACCTACATATATAATTGTATATATATCTTTTCTTTTAAACTATTTGCCATTTCCCGCGTTAGCGAGGTAGCGTTAAGAACAGAGGACTGGGCCTTTTTTGGAATATCCTCACCTGGCCCCCTCTGTTCCTTCTTTTGGAAAATTAAAAAAAAAATAAAGAGAGGGGAGGATTTCCAGCCCCCCGCTCCCAATTATATATATATATATATATATATATATATATATATATATATATATATATATATATATATATATATATATATATATATCGATATACATTTATCAGTGTATATAGATTTATATACGCACATAATCCGAGGAACCAACCCCCCCCCTCCCTCTCATTGAGGGGGTTCTTGGAGCTTTAGATCTGTGCTACTTCGCCGTTAGCAGGGGAGTTTATGAAATCCTTCGAAGTGAGAAGTTCCTTCACAAGACCCGTGTTAACAGACGAAGATACAACCTCGTTGAGGGGTCAGTGTTTACTGGCGGAGCAATCACGAGCAGATGGAGTTCGGGGAGAGAGAGAGAGAGAGAGAGAGAGAGAGAGAGAGAGAGAGAGAGAGAGAGAGAGAGAGAGAGAGAGAGCCATAAGGCGAGACGGGACCCCAACAAAGAAAGTGGGCAAGACACACAAGCGCCCACAAAGAACACATAAGACGGAGAAGAATGCCCCTTCCCCACACACCCCAAGTCCCGACCCTGATACCAGCAATATCCGCGCACAATATCTACATCCGAGGACATTTTCCATCCCCTGCCCGACGTGGAGTTGGAACCGTTGCTCTATTTCGCTTATCTATGGCTGCCTTCTATAAACCCCCCACACCCCCTCCACTCTCTCGGGTTTTCCACTTGAAGCCCGATTTTTCATGCGAATAATTTTGACTTGCGATAAGTTTCCCCTAAATAGATTTGTACCGTCAGTGAGGCCCATTCAGGGATGATATATTGATGATGAAGAGCTCGTGGATGTCTGTGTCTCCCTGGGATTATGTCCTCTCCCCTTATCGCCTTATTAAACAAATTCCTAAAAAATTTTGGCCCGGGATCAAGGCATCAGGATTTCTCTCCACCAGTCTGGTAGAGGAGAGTCGTGTGTGTGTGTGTGTGTGTGCGCACATCCGCGCATAGCCGTATCGCACAGTCATATTTTATAGCTAGCTGACTCTGCAGTTGGGTGTCCCCCCCAGCGATTTACGCGGCATCAGTATCAAGAATCAAATTGCATAAGCCTTTGTTCTCGTAAAAAAGAGAAGCTAGACTTTTGAAACTACCACTGTTTCCTTACGTGCGTGTACATGTACATGTTGTAGGAGAAAGTCTCGCGAACCTTTAAGCATATGGAAATATTCAAAATCCAATCGAGAGCGTGGATATATATATATATATATATATATATATATATATATATATATATATATATATATATATATATATATATATATATTATCCCTGGGGATAGGGGATTAAGAATACTTCCCACGTATTCCCTGCGTGTCGTAGAAGGCGACTAAAAGGGGAGGGAGCGGGGGGCTGGAAATCCTCCCCTCTCATTTTTTTTTTTTTTTTTTTTTTTAATTTTCCAAAAGAAGGAACAGAGGGGGCCAGGTGAGGATATTCCAAAAAAGGCCCAGTCCTCTGTTCTTAACGCTACCTCGCTAACGCGGGAAATGGCAAATAGTTTAAAAGAAAGAAAAAAAGATATATATATATATATATATATATATATATATATATATATATATATATATATATATATATATATGATGTTTGAGGATATTTTCTGGTGTGAGAAAGGTTTATCGAGATAAAAATGGGAGAGTAAGAGAGTTGCGGTGGTAAGAAGAGTGTGGTTGAGAGAGCCGAAGAGCGTGTGTTGAAATGGTTTGGACTTATGAGAACGATGAGTGAGGAGAGGTTCAAAAGAGGGTATATGTGCCATAAGTGGAGGGAAGAGGGTGGAGGGGGTGAGATCGAACTGGAGGTGGAAGGATAGAGCTAAAAGATGTTTTAAGTGCTCGGGGCTTGAACATGCAGGAGGATGTAAGACGTGCAAAATGTAAAGTGAATTGGAGAGATTAGGTATGCAGGGGGCGACGTGTTTTCCATGGAGAAACCACGGAAAAGTCTGTTGGGCCTGCTTGTGGATAGGGAGCTGTGGTTTCGGGGCATTATACATATGACAGCTAAAGAGTAGATGTTAGAGAGTGAGGCTGCTCTATATCCGTTCCCGCATCACACACATTTGAAAGTATCGCAAAAAAAAAGACATATTATTCTCCACTAACATTCTTTTCGCCTTCCTTGAGCGTAATGACAAGTGAAGCTGTTTTAATCGAATTCTTTCTCGGCCTCGAGTGGTCAGATTATAACTGTCTTCAAAACCATATTAATAATGCAAGACGATTTCACCCGTCGGTCTGTAATCCTCGACCTTTCTCGGAATGGCTGTGACGTGAGGAGCCATACTGACGCTCTCTAGCCACACCTAGAAGGCTGGCTGTGTGGAGGTTCTGAGGCACCAAGATTCGACTTTTCATTCGTGGTGTACCAGACTTTCTTAAATCATTCAGTGACTGTCGACGTATGCAAAGTTTTTAGGAATAATGGAATCAAAACTCATAATACTGAGTATATCATGTTACGTGATTTTCTTAGAATATTCGTCTTTCACATACGCGTACACGGATGGCCCTGGATGAGCCCTAGTTGAATCTGACACTGGTAGAGTGTGGCACAACCAACACTGGTAGAGTGCCACAGAAGAATATGATAGAGTGTGCGAGTGAAGACATCATCCTGCACCTCGTTTTCTTGTCATTACGCCATCACGGGACACTATGTGCCGAAGAGAGAGTACATATATATATGTCCCTCTGTATACAGATGGGAATACTTATACTCTTATCTGTATAAATGACATCCAACTTGCAGCGCCTCTCACATCCACTAAGCGAGGGAGTCATCCATTCGACGACCTGACGAAACAGGGAAGAATGAAATGATATCATGTATGACACACAGTTACACGCAGGATGGTACATCACTAAAATCTTTACGTACTGTTTGAGAGTCGAACCTTAGGTTTTTGATCTAGTCCAAGACGTATCGTCTCTCTTTTGGTGTGAGATGTGGTCGTTTTTGGGACTTATAGTGTGGCCATCGGAGGTAACAGTGCCGCCCAATTGCGTCGATTGATTCAACACCTTAACTCACACAGAACATGACCTCCTTCCCCTCTGTACTCGATCTAGTGGCTGCTCCTCCAACGTTCTTCACTCGGTCAGCAGATTCAGCAGGTCACAAGTTACATAACACCCAGACGACGCGTTTTCTGTGGTAAAGGAGATACTCTGTCGCTTTTCGCGAGCGATCCTCACCCTCCTCCTCTCTTCTTCTTCTTCGTCTTTTTTCCCGTTAATCATTTGGTCTTATCCTTTCACTCAGACGTCGGGTTTATGCAACAAAGGTGAATACATCACCGGGGGGGAGGGAGATATTTTTTTTTTGTGAGGGGGAGAGTGCGTGTCGGAAACAGTGGATTGAATAATGGCTATATTCTAATGAACACATTTCCCCTCCCATAAGTCTCACAGGTGCCACGGGAGAGGAGGGGAAAAGGGTTGAGGCGGAGGAAGGATACCGGGGGTGGAGAGAGAGAGAGAGAGAGAGAGAGAGAGAGAGAGAGAGAGAGAGAGAGAGAGAGAGAGAGAGAGAGAGACTGTGACCTTTACAGTAATGAGCAAGAAAGAGGAAGATGGGTCATGTGGGCGGGGGGAAGGGGAGGGGATCAGGAGAAGGTAATAGAAGACTACAGGAGAAGTATTGAGGGAGTGTATGGCCACTTCGTATTCCTCACTTACTCACACACTCACTTACTCGCTCACTCACTCGCCATCTCTCTCAGTCATATACTCAGTCGTACAGAAGACTTCAAAATGACACAGATTCAGTCGCACGGAGATACAGTCTTAATCCTTATTAAGAAATGGTTCTTACGCACGATCTAGACGGGTTAGGTATAACAAATGATGGCTGTCAGTAAAGTATATCAGTACCATACAAATATCATCTACACAAGAAACATCCAAAAAAATATACGTATTCAATGTACTGGTAGAGTCATCCGATAAACTGGTAGGTATCCTCAGTACTGGTCGAGTTATGCGATATACTGGTAGAGGCTTACGATATGCTGTTAGACATATCCTGTATACCAGTAGATATATTCGATTAACTGGTAAACGTATGCTCTATAATGTTGACATATCCGATGCACTGTTAGTCATATCCAGTAAACTGTTAGACATATCTGATACACAGTTAGGCACGTCCGATATACTGTTACACATATCCGATATAGTTAGACACGTCCGATAGAGTGTGCGACACATCCGATACACTATATGACTCCAAGGTATGTCTGTGTGTGATTCGCCATCCCAGCTCTTCTGGCTAAGGGCACTATGCATTGAGAATGGACCTGATATTTAATGCTGTCACAGCTATACGAAAGCTCATCTCAAACCACATTGGAAAGAGATTGAGCTGTCGAGACCCGTCAGTCTATCTTATTACTGCACACACACACACACACACACACACACACACACACACACACAGGTAAAAAGTCCTCGGTGGCTGCCACTCTGAATCTTGTAGATGTACATACCTCACTCATGTGTTCGTCCAGATCGTGGACATACCCAACCCCCTACCTTGATCTTAAGCTCTTTCATGACCAGTTAAGTTGGCAGTGTCATGACCTCCCAGTTCTACATCATCTGTCATATCTCGACTGTGCATTATCAACCGAATGGCTGCATGGATTCAGTAACCCGTTCTTTAATCACTGTATTATTTATTTACACACAAACACTGTAAGTTGAAGCGGACGATGTGTACCCGTATAGACTCTCTCTCTCTCTCTCTCTCTCTCTCTCTCTCTCTCTCTCTCTGGGATATGGCAGGACACACAGATGCTTAGATGAACATAAAGGGTTTCTTTACCCACGGGAGAGTCAGGATTTTATGACGCCATATCGTGTATGTCATCTTCGAGTACGATGACTTTAATGATACCTTAAGTACGAAGGCGTAAAAACTTGAGTACGAAGATTTTCACACCCCTGAGTACGACAACTTAGCACTTTGAATACGATACCTAACACCTTCCGCGCGATGACTTAACATCTTGAGTTTAAAAGGCTCAACACCCCGGACCACGAGCCAGGTCAATTAGACCATATTCTGAGGGTCATTCGTGTAACACAAAACCCGAATAGTAAAAACAAGTCACACAGAAGCTCTTCTCAATCCCATGGTATTTTCCATGACAGTTGTGACAGCCTTTGCCTTTCTGACTGTTTTTCGACGATGAGGAAGCTCTGTTCTTTGCGCCTGCTCCCTCATGCCTTCCAGCATTCCACTCTCATTCCACTCTTTTGCTCGGTTCTGAGTCTCGTTACTTGTTTTGTCAAGGATCTGTCTCTCATACCTTCGGCCAAACGGCAACATTGTGTACTGTGCATTCCAGTGGAATTACCAAAGTTTTATTTTTTTTCAAGGTCTTTGATCTACATTTGAAGTAAATTGAGGACACGTTGAATTGCCTACTGATCGATTTGAAATATTCATGATGATAATTCGTTTGATAAACAGTATAGAATTATCAAAGGATTGATTCTAAGAATGATTAGAGAGTGTTATTTTCATGGATATATTTTATGGGAAAAATAATTATATACTTTTTAGTATAAGATAAACGTGAGGAAGTGTGTATTATATGTCGCATCTTCACATCAAACTACACAAAGTTATATGTACATAGAGTACATACTTCGAGTGCTCATTGTTTATAATAGAAAAAAGTAAATCTGTTAGTGTTTACTCTTGTAATATATATATATATATATATATATATATATATATATATATATATATATGTATATATATATATATATATATATATATATATATATATATATATATATATATATTCCTATGAGTCCACGGGGAAAATGAAACACGAAAAGTTCCCAAGTGCACTTTCGTGTAATAATCACATCATCAGGGGAGACACAAGACAGGAATATAACAGTCAGTTGATATACATCGAAGAGACGAAGCTAGGACGCCATAGGCACACATTTTCATTTTTACCGTATCAGTTCACTAGAATGATTGTATATTGGGAAGAGAAGCATATTGACAAAGAGAAGAACCCCGAATTTCAAATGAAAAATTCCCCCTGAACCATAAGAATCGATAGCTTTACCTTAAAAGAACGATCTTGCAACCCTGGAAAAATAACTGACCTTTCTTTTAGGCAACTTCCTCCAACAACATTAGGATGACCATGCGTCCCTTACTCAATGGAGGTAGAGTGAGTGGAGGAGAATTTCTGGTTCAGGATATTGGTTCAGCCCGATTTCCGAATCTCTCGAGGGTTTTTAGCAGACCATATTCAGTGAAGGTTTATATAGATCACGGGACTCCATCATGCTTTTCTTTCGCTGGAATTGGAGAGTACTGGGAGAAGGTGCCGTTAGAGTGTGCTTTTAAAGAGCACTGGTAGAGAGTAACATCACCCACTGCCATTAGAGAGAGTACCATTAAAAGGTACCATTAGAGAGAACCATTGGAAGGTGTGCCGTTAGGGGATACCATTAGATACTACCATTAGAGAACACCCTTAGAGTGTGAGTGCCTTTAAGAATAGTCAAGTCTTCGACCTGCTCGTCAGAGCGTCTTCGGTAGGCGTGTGAGTTGGGCGCGTGGGTAAGGCAGGATGAAAAAGAGAGAGAGAGAGAGAGAGAGAGAGAGAGAGAGAGAGAGAGAGAGAGAGAGAGAGAGAGAGAGAGAGAGAGAGAGAGAGAGAGTGGAAATGAATATGTACATTTGTGCGTTGTGTGTGTGTGTGTGTGTGTGTGTGTGTGTGTGTGTAAGTTATGCATGCATATGCATATGCATGTGTGTGTGTGTGCGTGAATACATCTGCATGCGTGCACGCGTTAACGTGTATATGTATTATTTCCTCGTAACTTAACAAACTGACAATATGATGACGTATGCGTTAACGATGGGCTCAGGGAAATGTCACTTCTCAGAGAACGACACTACAGCGTTAAGTGCGGCGCCAGGAAAACGAGCAACGCCTAGTCCGCTTCAGCAGAAGAGCGGAAATAACTCGCTCTTAATTAGCGGCTTACCGGAGCGCACCGCCAAAAGCGGATATCCAAACCTTGGCACAAGCGTTTGAATTCCGCCTCTGGATATAATGTACATCATATTACCATATCCTGGCACTGCTGACCTTCATATATATATATATATATATATATATATATATATATATATATATATATATATATATATATATATATATATATATATATATATATATATATATATATATTAGCATAGGAAAAAATCGAAAAAAAAGAAAATGAGATAATCATTTTCATCTCAGGTAGTCATTAAGTATGCATCAGACATGAAGAAAACGTAACCTTGATTTAACTCCTCGTCCCGTCTACTTAACCCTGAGCTGGTGTGTTTGTTGACGTTCCTAAGGGGTTGCTAAACTCTCCACGCTGCTTTTAAAGTGACCTCTGTGAAACCTCTTGTACGAGCCATTACGCAAGATAACAAGAAGACCACCGACCAACCGACCAGGCCTTCCCTCTCTGGTCTGGCTGGTGACGCCATCACCTTTCCCGAAGAAGGTGGGTCCGAAACTGGATTGAACCTTCCCCAACTGCCCGAGTCTCGGGCCGCCCCTTGCTTTACCTCAGACTCACTCGACAGGCTCACCTTGTGCTGTGGGTGAGGATTTTGATGCGTTGTCTTAAGTTTTAGGTGATTGACTCCTTGAACACGGCTGTACGCGCGACACTTGAACGATCCTTGAGCACGGCGGTACGTGCGACACTGGAACGACCCTTGAGCACGGCGGTACGACCCTAGAACGCTGGGGTCCTTGAGAATGACGGTACGACCTTTAGGTATAATGACTTGACCGTTAGGGTCCTACAGAACCATCGTGCTTAGGGGTCGTACCGTCTTGCTCAAGGTTCGTACCGTCGTGCTCAAGGGTCGTACCGTCGTGCTCAAGGGTCGTACCGTCGTGCTCAAGGGTCGTACCGTCGTGCTCAAGGGTCGTACCGTCGTACCCAAGGGTCGTACCGTCGTGCTCAAGGGTCGTACCGTCGTGCTCAAGGGTCGTACCGTCGTACCCAAGGGTCGTACCGTCGTGCTCAAGGCGATAAGAAATAATTGCCAGACTTTGCCAGTAATTTGGCCGTGAAGAAGATGGCCAGAAAGGAAATGTACGAGGAGTGAATACCGAGAATTATTTGGAGGTGGTGGTGGTTGAAACACACACACACACACACACACACACACACCTCCGCCACACACACACACACACACACACACATATATATACACACACACACACACACACACACCTCCGCCATACACACACACACACACACACACACACACACACACACACACACACACACACACACACCTCCGCCATACACACACACACACACACACACACACACCTCCGCCATACACACACACACACACACACACCTCCCTCAGTCCTCCCGCCGCAGGACGTGATCGGGTGCGGCAGCGGCGGTCGCTGCCGCACCCGCCGCCGCTGTGCCTACCGACCAACGTTGTTGTGCCAAGAATTTTGACGCGCACAACCAAAGCCTGTTTCATTATTCTAGACACATTATGTCTGCGTCTTATCTTGTCCTTGAGATGGGAAGGGAGGAGGGGGGGGGGCGTTGATTGAGGGAGGGGGGGGGAGAGATGGGGGAAGGAGGAACGAGTGGGGGTGGTGGAGTGGTTAGGTTGGGGTCGGGGGGTGGGGAGAAATCGTGGTGTAATGTCACTGCTTTTATCTACGTCAGAGGCCATTGAGTGCGTTCTGCTCTTGAGCGTACAAGCCTATCCGGTCCTCTGTCCGTAAGTGCGTATGTCCGTGGTGATGCGTACGTGACTGTATGTATTTCTCTCTGCGCTCGTGATTATGTATACGTAACCGTATCTCTCCCTATATCTCTGATTATGCGTACGTAACTGTATCTCTCCCTGTATCCGTAATTATACGCACGCATTGTATCCTCTTTTGCGTCACCTGGCACGGGATACGTTGTGTCCGTGACTGTATCTCACTCTCTGTCCTTGATTTCGTGTCTCTCCCTGTATCACACCCTCTGTCCTTGATTTCGTGTCTCTCCCCTCTGTCCTTGATTTCGTGTCTCTCCCTGTATCACACTCTCTGTCCTTGATTTTGGGTCTCTCCCTGTATCACACCCACTGTCCTTGATTTCAGGGTCTCTACTGTATCACACCCTCTGCCCTTGATTTCGGGTCTGTGTCTGTATCTCGTATCCTTAACCACGTCCTTGAAGCGTGCCTCTCACCACGTCCAGACTCTTGTACATGGGTATGGTAGCCCCCACGTCCGTGATTGTCACTTGTCTTATGAGCGTCGTCGTACTGTGTCCTTCATCCCTGCCCCCATGACCCACTGCATGCCCTACCTTTCGTCCGTGAGTCTGGCCTGACCCCCCCCAGGATCGTCCTCGCGTCTCGTCCTGGGGCCCATGGGTTTCGAGATGAAGGATAAGATGACTCACTTGTGTTTGTGAGTATCGGTGAGTGTGTTTCAGCGAGTGTAAGCTGGAGACTCAGCTATCCAGATACCATTTTCTTTATCTGTTTACTTCCACGAGATTGTGAGCATTTTCTTTTTCTTTTTCTGACGCGTTTATCATCTGCTTTCGTGTACTTGAATCATGCTTTGGCATCGAAATCCTTAACTTCCATTTTTTCATCTATCAGTCACCCTCCTTGTTTGGACCACTGCATCCCATCTACTTCTATGTGCGTCGATGCGTCTGCCAGTACGTCTCTCTTCGTCAAAAATTCCCTCCCAGCTCTGGTAAACAACAGGAATGATCAGTAAAATGGCCCACTCCACTGCTCGTGTCAGCACCGTCTCCTTGATCTCAGCGTCTTTTTCTACAGCCCTTCTCTTTACATTGAGCATGTTTCCCTGATAGATCGTCAGTTTTTCTGTCTGCAGTATGTTCAGTATTATCACCATTATCATTATCATTATTATCATTATTATCATTTTTATTATCATTATTATTATCATTATTATCATTATCATTATGACCATTATCATTATCATTTTTATTATAATTGTTATCATTATTATTGTCATCATCATTATTATTATCATCATTATCATTTTTGTGTTCCTCTTCATCTCCCTCGCCAGACATTAATATACACACATTTGTCTTCAAGCGTCAAGTGATTTTGTGGTTTGTTTTCTGCAGGACATGCAGTCCTTTTTCATTTCACAGAAAGAATTCATTTTTGCTTTGGTATAATGCTTATAACACCTCTTAGCTCTAACGTATATATATATATATATATATATATATATATATATATATATATATATATATATATATATAATGTTTATAGCTATATAGCTATGAGTCATAATGATAATGATTACCAAGACTGAATGCAGACTCGGCGGCATCATATCAAAGTTTACGGTAAAAAGAAAACGAGGTTTGGGTCGAGAGAGACAAACAGGAAGAGGCTTCGCTTTTGCCAAATTTGCTTCGGAAATGCGTAGAATCCTGGCGTGTCTACAGTGCCTCTACGTACGCGTGTGGCACTCCCTGGCACGCTTCTCTCTGGCACTCATAGTACCTTTGGCGGGTGCCAGGAACCTTGCCTCGTTCGAATTTGTGAGCCAATAACTTTTAAGGTTTACTTTACAATTGTGTGTGTGTGTGTGTGTGTGTGTGTGTGTGTGTGTGTGTGTGAGAGAGAGAGAGGCCAAGTCTGGTCTCATTCAGGTATGAGAATGATCTGGTTCTTTTTATCCCCATGTGTGTGATTATCTGTTTGTATAATACGGGGAGAGAGTTCTGCACTCGTAGGTTCCCCAATCGGTATGTGTGTGTGTGTGTGTGTGTGTGTGTGTGTGTGTGTGTGTGTGTGTGTGTGTATCCGTCCGTCACACCTTTTCGTGTGAGGCAACTTGAGATAATTCCTTCGTCACTGAAGCCAGTGTATACTCTGCCTTAAACGAAGAGAACCAACTTTGAATATGAGGTCAAGGCGTCAACACACAGTGTCACAATGGCTATTCACGTCGTCCTACGGCTGCCAGTTATCTGCTGATATTTTGACCCCGCTGGCGCCGCATCCCCACTCATCTCGTCGAAACTGTCGTTCAGTTCCAAAGTTTGAAAGGGATCCGCATAGTTGTTGGTGTTCTATATTAAACTTCAGGTAGGCCGACGTACTGAATGTTGCCCACTTAAACACCAACCAACCCCCAGCAAGGCACGTGTCAACCTACCTCAAGGCTATACCTCCAGCAAGCCACGTGTCACCCCTCACAACTCCACCCGCAGCAAGCCACGTGTCGCACCCAGTTCAGCGCCAGGCCACGTGTCTCGGTAACTGTAAATTAGTTCGCCAATATCATCCAAGCCTAATTCTATCACCTGTGATTACAGTCATGATTCCTCCGATGGCAAGAACCAGTCGTTACCAGACCGCTGCAGGAGGACTTGTAAGATTGGAAATGGATTCTGCCAGAAACAAGAATGACACCTTCTTGCCTAACATATGTATGATAGGTTAACAACAAGGTCGATTTTACCCCTCCCTTACCCCAAACGCAAAGTAATCACGCAGTTGGCGCCTTCATTTGATCTCCGGAGTCCCCAAAGGTCGCGTGGGTAGAGAGATGTTGGAATGGAGTTTAACTATGACGAGACTCCTGCCAGAGTGGAGCGTTCACCGCCGCAGGAAAATATATTGACGAAGAACGAGTCGTGTGAGTTACGTGTCGTCGAGTCGTTATGTGTGAGATGGTGTGAGATGGTATTTCTGTGGACTGCATGCCAGCAGCCCACGTGTTGTGGGTGAGGCAGAGAGAAGAGACCAGCTGCCTCACTGACCCCTCTCTCGATACCTAGGCAGGTAGTACCAGTGATATACCACCTACTGCCTACTAGAGAAGGGGTAGGAGGACTGCAGAGACGAGGAGGGGAGGGAGAGGGGTTGAGGAATAGTAGGGTAAGGTGGGGAGAGGATAGAGGGTTAGGCAGGGAGAGAGAGAGAGAGGGGGGTTAGAAGGATTGCATGGAAGGGGAGGTCGGAGGTAGAGAGATAGGGGAAGGGGAGGGAGACGGGTAGAGGAATATTGAAGAGGGAGGAGGATGCAGGAAGACTGGGGGAGAAAGTAATGATCAGCCTCGACTCCGGTGAAAGCTATGGTGGTCGGCTGTCGTGAGCGCTCGAGAGCGATCATGCACTGCCGGAGAGCTGGTCGAAGTCCCGTGAAGACGTAGCACCCTCTGCCGCCCTCTCCAGGCAAGCCCCAGCGACCTACCTCACGCCACGCCCTTTCCCTCCCACCTCCCCTCCCTCGATCCTCCCCACGGTAACGGTGTCCTCACCCTGACCAATTAATCTAGGTTAACTCTCCGGGTTAATTGCGATGGTGTCTCGACACGCCAACAGTTTTCCATCGTCGTATATAGAGGTATGATGACTCCTTCGGGAGGGTCATGGCCGCTGCCCTTCATCACAGGGTCACGACAGCCGAGGTTCTCCCGGGTCGCTGGCTGCCTCCCGCCTTGTTAACCAGCACGACGGGTACGACTCTTGGACGTGTTGGCACGGCCTTTGACCTGACACCCTCCCCCTCAAAGGTTGGCTGATAGCCCAAACCATTTCACCCAGAGATCGTACCGTCATGCTCAAGGATCGTATCGTTGCGGCCAAAGATCGTACCGTCGTGCTCAAATGATCGTACCATTTATCCCACAGACCGTACCGTCGTGCTCAGGGATCATACCGTTTTACCCCAAAGAACGGAAAAGTCGTGTTTAAGGATAGTACCAACTGCGATCAAGGATCGTACCGTATTGCTCTAGGGTCGCACCATTTTATTTCAATGGTCAGAAACAAGGAGACCAAAGAGTTGAATGAACTGTAAAGGCCTACTACAAATAAGCAACGCTTTACGGTGCTCGTTCTCTTACTTCCCGTGTGTTCGGGGTTGGTGAAGAATCTCTTTTCCTACTCTCTCCAACACCCACTCTGCACCTGCTGAGCTACTTGATGCAGCCAAAGGTTTATAAGGTTAGATGTGACTTAACACTTTCAGGTTATACCCAGACTATTAGGATTAAGCACTTGACCACGAGACGGTTCGACTCTAGGATACGGTGGCCTGGCCTTTGATCTGGCATATATTGCATAATTACCCCTTGCAATTCGCGTTCGAACCTGGGAGCTGCTTAAAGATAAACTGTAGCCACGACTCACTTGTTCTTTCAAGGGCGTCTCCAATAGCTGTGGATACCAAAGAGGTACTTAAGGTAAAGCTATATTGTCCCTTTTTTTCAGCGTTTTCAAAAATTGGAAAGGCTCACTGTGTCACAAAATGAAACACAGGAGACATTACAGTAAAGTTCCATCTTGATCCTGCTGTGATATAGAAAAACATCCACTTCCAACCCCACAGTAGAAATAATCCTTAAGTAGGATCTTACCTCTTTTTTTTCTCTCCTACAAGGACAACGAATAAGACTAGATAGATAGATAGGTAGATAGATAGATAGATAGATAGATAGATAGATAGATGAATAGAGAGAGAGAGAGAGAGAGAGAGAGAGAGAGAGAGAGAGAGAGAGAGAGAGAGAGAGAGAGAGAGAGAGAGGTGGGGGAGGGGGAGAACACTTTATACCCTCATGAGGGAGAGGGGTATTATATCATACCGCTTTTTATTCCTGGGCATGTAATTAGCAGGCTCTCTCATTTCCAGCGGAATAGATAAGAGCATTTTAGAGAAGTTATGAATGTCCGGTCGTCACGTCATACATTTGCCGCCGCCTGCCACCACCCCCTTCCTTCCCTCCCTACCTCCCTCTGTAATACTGAAGCAAAATCTGTCACGAAAATTGAAGAACAGCGCGTCAGTATCATCTTCTCTTCTTTTCACTCGTTCATCTTAAATGCGATCTGATTTTCTATAGAAAAGATAAGGAATTTAATCATCTTAAATGCGATCTGGTTTTCTATAGAAAAGATAAGGAATTTAATCATCTTAAATGCGATCTGATTTTCTATAGAAAAGATAAGGAATTTAATCATCTAAAATGCGATCTAATACTCTTTTGAAAAGATAAGGAATTTAATCATCTAAAATGCGATCTAATACTCTATAGAAAAGATAAAGAATTTAATCTTCTTAAATTCGATCTCATATTCTATAGAAAAGATAAGGAATCTAGCATGTCATGATATTTGTGTACCTTTCGTGGACCATAAGAAACAGAATGAATCATGGAATTTTTTTTTTTAGATACGTCTCATCAAACGTTTGATTTTAAGGTTAATTCAGATTTTTGTTTTCAGTCCGTTTCACGGTAATTGTGATAACAACATTTCGTGGGTCTGTATACACGCATACGTGCAGAAGGAGGATCAAAAGATGCGTTTTGCCTCTGTTTTCTGACGTTTGAGATGTACTGTGTTCTAACTACCTATGTGGTCACGTAGAGAGTGCCGTAAAAGTGTGTGTATCTGTGTGTGTGTGTGTGTGTGTGTGTGTGTGTGTGTGTGTGTATGTGACGTGAAAATAGGTCAAGTCGTCCGTGGTCGGAGTCCAGACTTGTGGAACGATGTCGTATTGACAAATAAGAGCAGATGACCTTATCAGCAATGACCTTATCTCCGCCCCCGAGATCATGACCTTCGCCCTATTAGTCCCCCCCACGCGATATGAAATTTCGACCCACAAATTCATCCAGAGAGACGTATCGCGTCATGACTTATCTATCACGAGATAGATAGATGAGATGTGATCATGCGCGCCCCGATGGGAACGTGGGGCAGGAGCGAGAAGGAGGGAGGAGGAAGAAGGAGGAGGAGCGAGGAGGAAGAGGAGAGGAGGAGGAAGGAGGAGGAAGACAGAGGAGGAGGAGGAGGGAGTGTGATGATTATGAAGATAGATCTTAATTCTCGTGCGGGGTTCATGACTATCTATTAAGTGATAAAGATGATTGGTATACAGGTTGGCGAGGGTGGCGGGTCCCGAGCGAGGGTGGCAGAGCCTTTGTTGACCAGCTGCCTGGCGCAGATATCACACAGGATCACCGTCTAAATTGTGGCTATCAGTGACAGCCCCGACAGAGCTGTGTGATATTTATATCTATCTGCCTATCTATTTACCTATCTATCAATCAATCTAATCATCTATCTATGTATCTATCTATTCTATTTATTCATCTATCTATCTATATATCAATCAATCTATCTATCTATCTATCTATCTATTTATCTATCTATCTCTCTCTCTCTCTCTCTCTCTCTCTCTCTCTCTCTCTCTCTCTCTCTCTCTCTCTCTCTCTCTCTCTCTCTATATATATATATATATATATATATATATATATATACCGAGTATTCATACCATGTGTACAAGTGGTATATTCCAGGTATATCTGCCAAAGTTACTCCTGGGCAAAATATATGATAAAAAAGATGGATGTCGCTGTTGTGAAGCTTATAGTCTTTGAGTCAACAGCGTATCGTACATCCTCGGGCGAGAGGATGTATATAATTAGAAATCGGGTGACCTCTACACATACCCTGTAATTAGGCTGGCACCGTATGAGTAATTAACCCTCGACTCGCCTCTAATACCAGCGACAACTCTCACGCGCGATTATCGGCGCTGTCTCGTCTCCCCGTAAGAACCGGCGGGGCTATTGTTGTGCGTATCGGTTGATACAGCCGGGTGTGAGTGGTATAGAAATGGAATAGCGGATGGTTGAGGGGGTTAGGTGGTGGTTGGTAACGAGAGGGCACGGGCGCTCCCTCCCGTGGATAGCACGCTATAGAACAAGGCAGGAGCCATCCACATAAAGCCAGATAGAATTGTCTAGCGCCGTGTCGTGTCCTAGGGAGATTAGCTCGGTAAGTGTAGCTAAATGGCCCAGCGTTTATCACCGGACCTGGTGGAGGCATTGGTGGGTGGAGTAGTGAGGGAGGTGGAGATAAAGAGTATGGTCGTGGGAGGTGGAGATAAAGAGTATAGTCGTGGGAGGAGGTGGAGTATGGCAGTGGGAGGTTCTAGTATGGTAGTGGATGGTGGAGTATGGAGTATGAAGAAAGGGAGGCATGCGGAGCAAGCAATCAGTTTTAAGGTTCCCTTAAGTATATTTACCTTACAGTTATGTCTCTTAAGTGTGTTGCTTCTTCATTGTGTTGCCCTGGCACCACGGAAATGAATCTTAGTGTTGTGGTGGGGTTGTAAGGAGAGGCCTTGGGTAGATCACGAATCATAACTCAGACTGGTTTACACCACAAGTAGTCTACAGGTCAACCAGGTAGATAGAATGTACATTTTACGTAGCTTGTAGACAAGGCTTAAAGTAAACTTAAGTACAGGATGTAGTCAAGGCCGTCACGAACTAGAATAGGCACTGAACAGGTCAGAGAGAGAGAGAGAGAGAGAGAGAGAGAGAGAGAGAGAGAGAGAGAGAGAGAGAGAGAGAGAGAGAGAGAGAGATCCAACCGCACATGCATACAGTACTTATACAAGTATACACACACCGCACGGACGCACGTACATAAGTAATTCCAGACCACCTTCAAACACCGATGAAAAGTGTGTTTCTTATCTCCTGTGCGAATCACAAACAGCCTTGAAAGGACCCATTGCTCCCTTATTGTTTGCATTCCTGTTCGCCCATTTGTACGAGACACAGAATAATTATATTAACCAAATGCTGACACGTGTTCTCTCTCTCTCTCTCTCTCTCTCTCTCTCTCTCTCTCTCTCTCTCTCTCTCTCTCTCTCTCTCTCTCTCTCTCCTCGTAATATCATAATTTCTCGGCTGAAGTTGCCGCTGTAAAACGAGTTCATTCTCTGGGAGGTTTGGGTCTCCACGTGTTCATTCGCTGGGAGGTTTGGGTCTCCACGTGAGATTGCGCCAAGGTCACTGTTATTATCGTTGTGCTGTTTCATCATTCTTGGCTGACAGATTCAGGGCAGTGGAGACGCTTGGGGGGTTAAACCAGAACAGGACGTCGCAGGGCAAGTCTTTCACTGTTATGTAAATGTCTTCTTCCAAGACGAAGGCTTCACCTGACGAAGGTACGACCCTTGAGTACGACGAAGGGGTCTCCGAGCAGGACGGTGCGCCTCTAGAGCACGGCGGTACGGCCCATGAGCACGTCAGAGGGGCCTTTGAGCACGACAGGTCGCCTCTGGAGCACGGCGGTACGCCCCATGAGCACAAGGAAGGGGCCCTAGAGCAGGACGGTACGCCCCGTGAACACAACGGTACGACCCTGGAGCTAGATGTTGGTACGACTCTCGGGTATAATAGGGTGACATTTGGTTTGGCGGCGTCATCATACCTTAAGGTCGTACTGCCGTGGTCAAGGGTCGTACTGCCGTGATCAAGGGTCGTACTGCCGTGGTCAAGGGTCTTACTGCCGTGATCAAGGGTCGTACTGCCGTGATCAAGGGTCGTACTGCCGTGATCAAGGGTCTTACTGCCGTGATCAAGGGTCGTACTGCCGTGGTCAAGGGTCTTACTGCCGTGATCAAGGGTCGTACTGCCGTGATCAAGGGTCTTACTGCCGTGATCAAGGGTCGTACTGTCGTGATCAAGGGTCGTACTGCCGTGATCAAGGATCGTACTGCGTGGTCAAGGGTCGCACTACCGTGATCAAGGGTCGTACTGCCGTGATCAAGGGTCTTACTGCCGTGGTCAAGGGTCGTACTGCCGTGATCAAGGGTCGTACTGCCGTGATCAAGGGTCGTACTGCCGTGATCCAGGGTCGTACTGTCGTACTGAAGTGGTCTATACGTACGTGCTCAACGATTCGAAATGAACTCCAACCATCTGGACCAGATTCGTCTCTCGGCGGGAGTCGAACCTTTGACACTCAGGTCTGAGTGAACCACTTTCACGGGAAGGCGAAAGCCATTGCAATTTCATTTCAATTTTTTTTTTCTATTATTGCAAATCTCGATATTCCGGAAATCATACCAACTATTTCAATAGGGAGAGAGGCATGACCATGCAAACGATGGCTCCCTCCACACTGAAGGAGGAGGATGAGGGGAAGGGGGAGGGGAAGGGGGAGAAGATGAGGGCGGGGGGGAAGGGGGGAGGGGGGACCACCAGTGCCATTACTGAGTGAGTCATGGGTCCGCGTCCGACGCCGGGAACTTTAAGAATTTATTGACTCGTCATAAAAATGCGTCCGATACCGCTTACATTGGTAACGTATGAGTGGGACATCGGGGGGTGGGTGGAGGGAGGTTTTCCGTGTGCCAACTTTTCGTATTTCCCTTTTCTTTTAGTGTTTGTGAAGTTAACGTTGAGTATCTACACTGTGAGTCAACGGGGACTAATGCAGCAATAGCTTTCGCTGTCATATATATATATATATATATATATATATTTACAAATCCAGTAAACATGAACGCGCACTTTCATAGAACACATAACGCCCCCTAATAGCAAGGATTCGAACCCCGTACCATTTCGTGTGGTGGCTGGGTCCACTAGCCACTCGGCCATGAGCGGTTAGTGTACCCAGCTACCACACAAATGATACGGGGTTCGAATCCTTGTTGTTGGAGATCATTCCGTGATATATATATATATATATATATATATATATATATATATATATATATATATATATATATATATATATATATATATATATTTGTGTGTTATTTATATGTATGTACGTATGTATACAGCCGTACTTAAAAGTATGTTGACTGCCTTCGTCAAAAAGACATCATCAACCTCCTGTCCTACTGTGTGTGGCACTTGGGTGACCGGTGGTGTCGCTGTCATTCTTAAAAACACCAAATTACAGGTAATGAAGCCAGCCTGAGCAATTGGCCGTTGGCAAATGTCCCTCCATCGCCATGTCAGGGTTATCATCCAGTCTCTACTCCCTAATTCAGGGCCGTGAGGCAGTCAACACGCCCCCTTGTCCGAGGACCTGAGAAATTACCATGAAGTCGGTCCGAGCGATGTATTTGCATTCATGGGAAAGCTTGTTCGGTAGCTCAAATGGAGGGCTTTATCTGCCCGGCTCGCGTCACGCTCCAGGAACCAGGAATAATTTCTCCATCTAGAGTCCCTGAGGAGGCGGGTGCACCATCAGGAAGGTCCTCCCGTGCGGGCATCATGTGGTTGGCGCTGCATCTAAAGTTTTCATTTTCGCTCAGATCTCGATACGTTGAAAGTCTTGAATTTCAGCCAAGTGCGGACCCCCTTCCCCCGGACCACCTTCCCCTTCCCTCCCTCCTTCCACACCCACTTCTCCCTCCCTCCTCCCTTCCTTCCCCTTCCCAGATGTATCAAAAAAGGAAAATAGAAGAAATTGAATAACAACATTATTTGCTTTCCCTCCATCCCATAAGAATCGGCAAAGAGATAAGCACTGCAAATTGGAAGGGCTCCTCACAGCTCTATATAAATTCGTTCTCCAGTCAATATATTTTCCAGTGCTTTGGCCTGTAAAAATTCATTTTGCAATGCCCAGGTCTATAAGAATTCATTTTTCAATACTCAGGCCTATATAAATTAATTTTCCAATGCTCATGCCAATGTAAATTCATTTCCTACTTCTCATGCCTGATTAAAGTCATCCTCTTATGCTAATTACGAGTAGACTCACTCGATTTCAAGATTCCTCAACTTTTTTTATCAATTTGATCCATCAAACTATCACAATTCATTCTTTGCTCGAGATACCTGTTGCTAGTGATCAATAAAGTCTGAGTTCTATACACTCCTGCAGTGATACGTGGACAAAGTATGAAGGACGTACCGTCGTTCTCAGGTCTTGTACCGTCATACTCAAGCACCAGTACCGTCTTGCTCATGGGTCTGTACCTCTGTCATGCTCATGGGTCTGTACCTCTGTCATGCTCATGGGTCTGTACCGTCATGCTCATGGGTCTGTACCTCTGTCATGCTCATGGGTCTGTACCTCTGTCATGCTCATGGGTCTGTACCTCTGTCATGCTCATGGGTCTGTACCTCTGTCTTGCTCATGGGTCTGTACCGTCATGCTCATGGGTCTGTACCTCTGTCATGCTCATGGGTCTGTACCTCTGTCATGCTCATGGGTCTGTACCTCTGTCATGCTCATGGGTCTGTACCTTCATGCTAATGGGTCTGTACCTCTGTCATGCTCTATAGGTTAAGGTCAGGACACATCTGAGAAGGTACTGTACGCTCTAACCCAGCCAAGGACCGGAAATAAAGAGTAATACAAATATCTGAATATTCCTATTTGAATATCGTCTCGTAAGTGCAGTTTCTGAATTTTGCCTCTTTCTGCTATGAATATTTGACGGGCTTTGGGGAGGTGTTCACGCCCTGGTGGATGGCATGTACTTGCCAGTAACGGCTATTATAACCAGGCATGGAGGAGTGGGTTAAAAGTAACATTACTGCTCGTTATTTGCCTTGCTTTGTTGTTGGTAACGCACGCAATCATGGGTATTGTGTGCTTGGCTTCTATTGTGTGTTTGTGTGTGGGTTTTGGTTGATGTATGTGTGTGTGTGTGTGTGTGTGTGTGTGTGTGTGTGTGTGTTGTCTTTTAAAGAAAGAGAGTTTTAAGTTTATATCGCCCAGTCTCTTTACTTTGGACCTTATGCATACACGCGCATTATGCCAATTACCCATTCATCGACGTCTCAGAGAGGCGGATGAACGGCTGGGCTGGCTGTGAGCCAACTGCCCAATCCAAGACTCGAACCCAGGCCCATGAGATGTGATAGGCAGCAGTGCTAACCACTGCACTACAAAGGCTCGTGTATATTTGTGCGTGAGTGTGTGTATGTGTGACTCGTGATTCATGCAGACTGCAGCCTACACACAATAGATCGTATGAACCTGTCATGAAGAGACACGAGGTGTCATGAAAACCTCCATTACACAACTCCCTAAATTGCACATATTCTACAAGTGAAGAAATGTAAAGTGTGTACATTTGAAACTGAAGCGATATCTCTGTAGGAATAAGGCCCACTGCTGGACAGATTTTCTCACACATTTCGTTAAGGTGTTCCATAGGCTCACCACTGTAGACACCACGGTGTTTTCATCCTCGAGACCGAGGTCATGCCACTCAAGAGACCGAGGTCACAACACTATAGGAGAGATCATGGTCTTGCTGCCCTAGAGACCCCCATCATTACCACCCTAGAGACCATAGTCAGACCATGGACTTGTCACGGTAGAGACCACGGGTTTATCACGGTAAAGACCACAATCTTCCCATCATGGAGACCTGAGACTTTTTAATGTAGAAACCGAGATTTGGCCACCATAGATACCTCGCGTCTGTCACCACGGTGCGTCTAACTCTCTCTCTCTCTCTCTCTCTCTCTCTCTCTCTCTCAGAATAGATCGGATGCTTTTTTTCCAAATATGGTAAGGCAAGATTGTAATACATAGTATATTGCGTTATATAATTCATATAATGTAGAATACTTAACATCGCTTTCGTCATCAGGGAGTTCGTAATGTAGCCATTCTTCCCCATATATCCGCTCCTCACCACACAAACATCCTGTGAGATAAACAAAGGTCAATAATAATAATACTACGTTGCACAGGCCATTTTCTTCTTTAGTCTGCCTCCGATGACCTGCTTGACAGTATGAGAACATCCTTAAGCCTTGGTCAGTACATTTCTCTTCGGTATTCTGTCAAACACAGTTTCCCCGTAAAAGAAAAAAAGGGGAGGTGGGGGGGTAAAAAAGTAAAAGGTATCTTCTATTTTGGATTTTTGTTTTTTGCTCTATCTCTGCTTCCAATTAGATTAGTGCCCCACCCTCGCTGCTGGGGGACGACGTGAGTTCGCCGTGAAGGAGGGGGGAGAAAGGCAGTGAAAGAGTTCTGCGTTCGTGAGAGGGTTCACACACCGGATTTCATTTGAGTGGCAATCCGACGCCCGAAGTGTGTGTGTGTGTGTGTGTGTGTGTGTGTGTGTGTGAGTAAAAACATGGTACGTATATACAAGGTTAAAAGACGGGGCAACACGAGCGTAAAATTGCCCGTAACACACGAGCAGTAATCACAAAATAGTAGCCACACACACACACACACACACACACACACACACACACACACACACACACACACACACACACATCCATAACCTCACAACTCTCGTACGTAGTTAACACATCCTCATGTGTGGTAGGAGCCTCACAGAGGATAGTGTACTTTCGAACTGATTCTCCCCACAACAAGGGAGTCAGAAGTTGCCTACTGATATGGCTAATTACTTCGACCTTCGTGTACACGTAGCTCAAAAGAGAAAAAAGATATAATCTATCACTCTATCTCTATGTTGATCATCTCTTAGCCTACCCGTATGCCTAGTCCTCCACGCCATATACTTTCGTGTCTATATTTACTCTTCATATGTGTTCGATTCAACACAACAAGGACGTTCGTTTTATTGTACGAATTTGATAATCCGGTAGTGTCAGGTAGTGATTTTTCCGAACGAGTTTACCGCATCATCTAGTGAGGTAAACCAAGGACGTTATACAACAACCATATATATATATATAGATGTAACCTATAATGTATTTCAATCAGTGTGGCCCAGCCCCTGGACCTAGTGTGCACTCTGTATGTTCCTTTGCGCCACCGCCCACATGATGGGCCGCAGTGCACAACAGACAAGCCGTAATTGTGGCAAAATTCAGATCAAAGACGTGATCTTCAACGTATGATTTGGCTGGTTACGTGGCCACGACGTCTCTCTCGCGAGACGTGATGGCTGTATGACTGAGCTGGTTGTTTTGGTTGGTTGGTTGGGTGGTTTGGTCACGTACGTATGACCTTACTTACCTCCCCATGCCCATGGCAACACCAGGCAGGCCCCTGCTCCTCTCACTACTTCAACTTCCCCTCCCCTCCCTCCATCGCTCCTTCAGCAGTCGCCCCTCTCTCTCTCTCTCTCTCTCTCTCTCTCTCTCTCTCTCTCTCTCTCTCTCTCTCTCTCTCTCTCTCTCTCTCTCTCTCTCTCTCATACCCCACGTCAACGTTGAATATTTTCTCGTGTTTTATGGTCAAAACTTCGTGGAAAATGTCACCGACTTCTTTTTTTTTCCATTTTCCGGGAACCTGAGAGTTCTCCCCTCGCAGACCTCACCGTCTCTGCCTGGGCTACCCCGAAACTCCACTCCACGCTTTAGCCCTCTCCCTCTCACTCCCCTCTTCCCTCTCTCCTCTCCACTCTCCCCTCTCCCCTCATCAAAGCCCATCTGCACCCGCCCTAACAGTCCCCTCAGCTCTCTCTCTCTCCCCCACTCCTTTCATCCTCCTTTCTGCACCTCCTCCTCATCATCATCCTCCTCCTCCTCTCCTCATCTCCTGCTCAGTCCTCCTCACCGCCCCTCATTTCGTCCCCCTTCCCCCCCCCCCGCATGTTCTCCCCTCCTTCCCCTTCCCCCAACACATCCTCCTCCCTCCACCCGACCTTCCCCCCGGCCCAGGGATCGGGTTCCACGGTACTTGAGCTTCTGAAAATCATATAAGAATCGCTTGATATTTCTGGCAGGGATCGTGAGCTATCCAAACAGACACTAGTGCCACGAAGACGAAACACACACACACACACACACACACACACACACACACACACACACACGCACACACACAGGCGCACCTACTCACACACAGAGCATTCCCGACAGATTATTAGATTATTGTATCGCTCCTGCTCTCTGCGTTGATGCCCTGTCGCATCAGGGGACCGTGTGTATCTCGGCCATGAAACCCTCACCTTCCCCCTAAAATCCCTGTCTGTCACCATCGCTGTTTCGAAATCGCTGCGTCGCTGTTCTTCGTCAAGTCAAGCAGACGTTTTTTTTTCTTCTTTTTTCTTCACAATAGAAAATGTACCGATTTGACTTCTCTCGATCAGTCTTTGTGGTTGTTAATCAGAAGCATCACCAGTGACTTCTTTAGTTCATCCTTTCATCCTACCGTGTGATCCGGTCAGGTTGAATCCAACTCTTTCTTCTCTAATTCAACTTCGGCTGATTCCTATCGTCCAGTCCTCCATCCTTATCTCCTCCCACTAATCCCATGCCTTTATCTTAGCCTAGGTAGGGTCTTCCGACGACCCCTCCCAGCTTTTAGCTGGGTAAGACACATGCCCCAGATGGCATGCGTATCACCTCGAGTTCAAAGGGAGTGTATGCCTCTGGACTTGCCTCAATCCTTGCTGGCCTAAGGCGCCACAGATTCATCTCCCTGGGAAGCATGCCTTGGTGCAGCCTGTCGTATAGAAAGAGGATCGTTCAAGTCTTTTCTCAGCTGTTACTCCGCTCCTCCTCCTCTCACTCTTCTATTAACGTGTAAAGTCTTCTGAAACGCTTAGAACTCCATTCCTTTTCCACTCATGACAAAACCACAAGAACTTCTAGCTCCAAAGCAGTTCATCATTTCCCTGCTTCTGGATGTAGCGCAGACTCGAAGCTATAGAAGCCATATAAAAGAGATCCTAGGGTTTAGATAAGAACAGTATAAGTAAGTACGTATACATGTACTATCGTACGTACGTATATAAACGTATACGTATAAAACAGATTTTTAAAGCTTTGTGGATATACATACATATACGTATGCCTGTACATAATCATGTGTGTTTCATCGTAGATATATAAGTACACTTAGACATATATATCAATATGTATGAAACACATATACACATGTTTGTAGGTGTGCTTGCACTGTGAACGTCACATATCTGAAATATTAATGAAGCACACAGTGTCTGGCTTCGTCCCTCTGCCATTTCCTCTCTCTCTCTCTCTCTCTCTCTCTCTCTCTCTCTCTCTCTCTCTCTCTCTCTCTCTCTCTCTCTCTCTCCTCCCTGTTAAATACCTTCCCCTTTGGACAAACACTCCACTCCCACACAAACACTACAGTGCCACTTGAGCGTCCACTCTCCTGGCTCCACCTATCACGCCCAGGAAGACTCGTTTTTGGCCCTCTCCCTCCCTCTCTCCCTCTCCCAGGTCTCAGGAAGGCCCTTGAGTTCGGTGACACCTCCCATGGGCAGCTCATCTCCCATGCACAGTGTGTGGTGGAATATGGTAAAATTTTGGGCTCCTCATCTGCATGCATATTGCTGGAGTAAGGCGAAAGGTGAAAGCTTCGAGGCCCACGATGAACCAACATCCCGAACTGTTGTCCATGGATTCCATACTTCCTGCCCGAAGAGTCCATTCTGTCCTTATGAGGCTCCTGCAGCACTCAGGAAGCTGGCCACGTCCACTGATTGAGACCACAAGTCATAAAGTGTTGTGATGTATATCAACTGACTTATATTTCTCTCTTGTGTCTCCCCTGATGATGTGGTTATTACACGAAAGTGCACTTGGAAGCTCATCGTGTTTCATTTTCATTAGAATTCCTGTCTCTTGCACAGGTGTCCCGGGTTCGATCCTGGCTGTTGGAGGTTTGTATGTTCTATGAAGGTGCGCGTTCATATGCACTTTATTCGTATACATATATATATATATATATATATATATATATATATATATATATATATATATATATATAGAAGAGATTGATAAAAAAGGAGGGATATCACGTCCACTGCGTAATTCGTCCACACTAACGTTTGGTCTCGTGTACAACGCGTGGGACAATTCACCCTGCCTCTCCCCGCCTGCCTCTCATGACGCACTCGGATCCCTCTCCCCGCTTGCCTCTCATGACGCACTCGGATCCCTCTCCCCCCGCCTGCCTCTCATGACGCACTCGGATCCCTCTCCCCCCGCCTGCCTCTCATGACGCACTCGGGGTCCCTCTTCCCTGCCTGCCTCTCATGACGCACTCGGATCCCTCTCCCCGCCTGCCTCTCATGACGCACTCGGATCCCTCTCTTCCTGCCTCTCATGACGCACTTGGATCCCTCTCCCCCCGCCTGCCTCTCATGACGCACTCGGATCCCTCCCCCCGCCTGCCTCAAGACCACCATCTGGTTCAGGAAAGATAACGTCAGCGGTCCTGCAAGACATGCCTTGTTTTGAACGTGGTGTGAACATGTTTACTTTACTGATTGTGAGCGTAGATGTGAATGGACGATCAGTGAATAATAATAATGTGAGTGAGTGTGTGTGTGTGTGTGTGTGTGTGTGTGTGTGTGTGTGTGTGTGTGTCTACGTTTTAGAGATGCCTCAAGGAGTGTGCTTCGTAAATATTTCCCTTTAATCTTGTTTAGATTCAGAGCACGTCAAAGACTGAATGACCTTGAATACAAACGAGTCAAGATCACGGCTTCGTTGTTTTTTATCCTCCTTTTTTCTGATACAGTTGTTAATTACGTGTCACACAAGTGAACGGCATTCACTGGAAGGAACTTGGATGGCATATTCAAACTCTGGTTAAGAGATTTCCAGGAATGTTAGTTTCGCGTGTATTCTGAATCTCCACAGGCTTCATCTTAACCGGATCTCTGAATATTTACAGCCTGTAACCGGATCTCTGAATATTTACAGCCTGTAACCGGATCTCTGAATATTTACAGCCTGTAACCGGATCTCTGAATATTTACAGCCTGTAACCGGATCGTGTGATATTCACTGGCTTTAATCGGTTACTTGAACAGTCGGATGCCTCGCTCTCCCGGATACCCGAGGTTATCGGTTCATTCCTGGGGATCATGTAATCATATTGACACACGTACTTCGGATCTCCGGATTACGGTGTTCCGGATAACAGAGATTGCGGTGTTCCGGATAACAGAGATCTGATGTTACCAATCTTGAAAAAAAAGATACGGGAGCTGTGTCTTCACCTTCGATCTCACGCCACTCCCTCCATAGATCAAGAAGTCCTCACTCTTACATTCTTATTTAGCAAAGATGCGAGTGTGTGTGTGTGTGTGTGTGTGTGTGTGTGTGTGTGTGTGTGTGTGTGTGTGTGTGTGTGTGTGTGTGTGTTGAGGATAAGCAGCAACTGTGAGTCGACATGAAGACCAAGAAATCATCCGACAGATGGTGTATGATACGAATATTTAGTTGTGTGTGTGTGTGTGTGAGAGAGAGAGAGAGAGAGAGAGAGAGAGAGAGAGAGAGAGAGAGAGAGAGAGAGAGAGAGAGAGAGAGAGAGAGAGAGAGAGGCGATCACTAAAAGCCACAGTTGTGTTACCATTCGCCCGTGTTCATGACCTTGCTAACAGCAGGTGTTCTGGACGTGTCTTATCTCGCCTCGTCTACATACATTTGCTCAGAAAAGATACCGAAAGAAATAACAGGATGGAGGTCACATTCTGAGCAGAGCTCACATCTGGCATCATCTGGTGGTAAAGTTCAGCAGCCTACGTGCTCAGGTGAAGGTCTAGGTGGGTGTACAGAAGGGTGGTTTCTCCGCGACTCCAAGTTGTACAAAGTGTGACACTGTCTTGCCCAGACCTCACCAGATGTTTGGGAGGGAGGAGGTCACGGTGACGTCTTTCGTTTCAGCGATAGATATGATTCCCAGAAGCGAGATAATGGTATCATTGTGTGAGCCACACACACACACACACACACACACACACACACACACACACACACACACACACACACACACACACACACACAGATACGATAAACCACTATCTGTCAGAGAGGATGTGCGTTACATAAGACACCACATTAACTCAACTTTATCATAATTTACACAATTGTTGTCCATTTCTTGTATGGGATGTGTGTGTGCGTCACGATTGCCTCTACGAAACAATATTTCCGAGAGTTAGAAAAAAGAAAATATAATCTAGATAAGATATCAGTGTTATCTAGACTTATAATGACGTAGGTCAACGGAGACATAAGTCCTTACGGAGTTCCATTATCGTAAATAAGAGTCTTATTTAAACATGTGATTCGCGTGTGAGATGAACTTGCATTAGATTCTGAGTGATTTGTTTTTAATGTATGATATTCTGTCCCGCACCTTTGATGAGTATGAGACATTTTGACCAGCCTGTTCAAGAGGCTGAGATATTTTGACCAGCCTGTTCAAGAGGCTGAGACATTTTGACCAGCCTGTTCAAGAGGCTGAGATATTTTGACCAGCCTGTTCAAGAGGCTGAGACATTTTGACCAGCCTGTTCAAGAGGCTGAGATATTTTGACCAGCCTGTTCAAGAGGCTGAGACATTTTGACCAGCCTGTTCAAGAGGCTGAGACATTTTGACCAGCCTGTTCAAGAGGCTGAGACGTTTTGACCTGCCTGTTCAAGAGGCTGAGACATTTTGACCTGCCTGTTTAAGAGGCTGAGACATTTTGACCAGCCTGTTCAAGAGGCTGAGACGTTTTGACCTGCCTGTTCAAGAGGCTGAGACATTTTGACCTGCCTGTTGAAGAGGCTGAGACATTTTGACCTGCCTGTTCAAGAGGCTGAGACATTTTAACCATCCTGTTCAAGAGGCTGAGACATTTTGACCTGCCTGTTCAAGAGGCTGAGACATTTTGACCTGCCTGTTCAAGAGGCTGAGACATTTTGACCTGTACATTCAGACATCATGACCTACACATTTCTCAAAGTCTGAGAGAATCGGACGTACATGTCCATAGAGATTGAGAGATTATGACCTGCACATTCTTTAAGTCTAAGGTATTCTGACTCACACATCTAGAAACATTCGGTCGTGTTAATTAGAAATATTCAACTCGCACATTTCCTCTTCCATACAAGGAAAAGATAACGTTACCTAAGAACCTCATTCTTAACTAGGCCGATGGTTTGGTTCTCAAACATCAACATTTGCCACAACCACAACGAAGAACATAGGTTCTTTGGTATACTGGTAGATACGATCGTCATTTCACAACACAGGTAGATAAGCACCGTCGCTATAGATGATAGTAATGATACCGTCCATGCCAACTACAATCAGGTCATACCAATCATCATCAACTCCCTACATTCATCAGCGCCTCCCACCAATTGCCAGTATCCTCCCAACAATCCACCAGCACCTCTCTACAATTGCCAGCACCTCCCAGCAATCACCATCGCCTCCAAACAATTCTCCTCCTCCCCCATCGCCTCCAAACAGTCACCAGTACCACCTCGTCAGCGATCACCAAACACCTCCAAATAATAGCAGTTACTCCAATATAACAATCACCATCACATCATTAACAAACAGTGCCGCCTCCAAACAAAACAAACAAACAAAAAACAACTCACCATCTCCCAACAAAACATCCATGTCACAAATCACAAAACACGATAGTTTCCATTTTACGTTGAACGATGCAAAACGAGGATTTCAACCTACGTTAATGTGCGTTACATTACCGTCCGAGATCCACAAATCTCGTGCGCTAAGTGTAGAAATCACCTCTCCACCCAAAGAAAAATAAAAAAAACTTAAAGTGAATGTCTTAAGACATATCAGCCTCGATGCATGTCTTTAAGCATCTTAGGATTTCGCCCCAGAAGAAATACATCCAACCCTTTGGACCAAGAACGCAAGATCATCCCTCCCCCAATACGTTACGACGGGTCTCGAAAAGGATCTTACGAGGAAGTAAAAATCTCAACCCTTTCTCCCTGAGCTGGAAGATTGAGCAGCTAGAAGGATGCGGGCGTTGTAAGATACGGGAGCAGGTACTACCACACATTTAGAGTGTGTGTGTGTGTGTGTTTCCCCACAATTTAACACTCACGCAAGTCGAAGTAGAAGGACCTCAGGGGGTTACCCCGAGCTCAGACGAATCTTAACGCCGGGAGTGGTGTGGGGGGGGAAATCTTCATGACGGAGAAACAATGTGGTATAAAGTTTCCAGCTGAGGGGGGGAAGAGAGGAGGGTGGGAGTGGGAGCGAGAGAGACGTGTGGCGAGGAGTTAGTACAGTGTTGGGGGTGTGGGGGGAAGGGTTAAAAAGACTGGAGGGATTGTGGTGGGGAGATGAGTTAATGATGGTGGGGGAGAGAGAGAGAGAGAGAGAGAGAGAGAGAGAGAGAGAGAGAGAGAGAGAGAGAGAGAGAGAGAGAGAGAGAGAGAGAGAGAGAGGGAATACAAGTACTTACAGACCTCCGTGAAGTAAACTAGTTAGCGTTACCGATTATAAGTCAGTTCTGGCCACCCGCCCTAGCGTCGGGCCCGCATTGCTTCGAATCGTGGGCGTGGGAGTCGGCCCACAGCCAATCCCAGCTGTTAATCATTACACCGGGGCTGATCGATAAATGGTTGCGTAGCTTGGGCTGGGCTATGTGTATGTACCTTGTATGAATATATATATATATATATATATATATATATATATATATATATATATATATATATATATATATATATATATATATATATAATTATCCCTGGGGATAGGGGATTAAGAATACTTCCCACGTATTCCCTGCGTGTCGTAGAAGGCGACTAAAAGGGGAGGGAGCGGGGGGCTGGAAATCCTCCCCTCTCTTTTTTTTTTTTAATTTTCCAAAAGAAGAAACAGAGAATTAGGCCAGGTGAGGGTATTCCCTCAAAGGCCCAGTCCTCTGTTCTAAATGCTACCTCGCTAACGCGGGAAATGGCGAATAGTTTAAAAGAAAAGAAAGAAAAAATATATATAATACCGAAGAATAAACAGATAGACAAACAGAACCAGAGACAAAGACAAACAGATACATCAATGCAGAAACCCGAGGGGGGAGGAATGAAATGGCAAAATAATAGTTTTCCTCACCATTTACCTCGAACCAGACAGATCATCTTTATGTTAAGTAGATTTCGTATGTAGCCCCTGCGCCTTCAGCTGTCTAGGGGACGCGATATGACCCTCGGGCTATACAAATCTCAAAACACTTTCCTCTATGTCTTCGGGAGACAGACGGAAGAGGAATGGGATCTCCCTGCATAGCGAAGAGTCTGAATTAATCGCCCACCAGCTATGACTGTCAGACATGCAAGCAAAGGCAGTAACTCTCCTTCTTAAATCTCATCGTACCTTCTTCACGTAAAGTTCAACCGTCTGTGAATGGGCGAAGTCAGCATAGTTCGCGTGCTGTCCATCCCCCCGCACGGGCCTTTGTGTAAAGTCTGCGACCAGGACCCAGAATGAGAGGGGCTATGGGTACGTGAGATGGTCGGTGGGGGAGGAGACATATGGATGATGGGAGAGACGAATGAGAGGGAATGGAGACCTCCAAGAGGGAGGTACATGAAAGGCAATGATGAAAGAGGAGGTGAAGGAATCTCTTGGCAGGACGTGGGATGGAAAAGAATAACGGGAAGGAAGATTGTAAGAGAGAGAGAGAGAGAGAGAGGAGAGGATGAAAGAGAGAAATAAGAGATGGAAAAAGGGATGCGATTATTGAAAAGATGAAGAGTAAAGACAGAGAGAAAGATGAAGATAAAAATAGAGACAAGATAGAGAGAAGATGAAGAAGAAAGAAAGAATAAGTAAATGGGAAATTAGTGAAAAGGGAAAAAAGGAAAGGGTAAAGGAGGGAGAAAAGAAGACGAGAAGGATAAAGAAAAGAGAAAGGTGAAAGTTACCTCATCTCTCCCTCGCCTCACCACACGAAATCCCTTGCCTTGCTCTAGCCTCACCCCCTCGCATCACCCCTTGACATCACCCCTTTCCCCTCACCCTCCTCGCATCACCCCTCGCCTCACCCCTTCGAACCCTCCCTCGACCCCACCCTCTGCCTTTCTTCCAAGAAGCTGGCGGCATCAATATTGCGTTTGTGCTCCCACCAGGAGCAATAATTTACGATCCTTCACTGGTTAACAGGGCTTGTGTTGATCCGCCTAATTATCTCAGGGGAATCCAAGACCTTCGCCCACTGGATTGCCCGCGAATTATCCTTTTTGCTCAGCGAAAAAAAAAAAAATATATATATATATATATTTTGTAATTATGAAAGATAATTGCGCAATCAACTGACAGATACGTAATATTAATTCATAATGTGTTACACATTCGTAGATCTTACGTTCTGTGGATGCAGGTATATTTGGGACGATTTGGCGGCATCTGTTTATGTCACATATGTAGATATGCGACATGATCTAGCGACTGTAGAGAGGCCATTGTGTGAGCAGTGGATTCGGTGTATCTTGATGTGACGTAAAGGAATCTTGCGAGTGTGATTTCAATGAAGCTGTAAACATGTTGACTTTTAGCTCGAGAAGTTCAATGAGATTTGGGGATGATACTGTCAGCATCTTCTGGAGATATGAATGTTGATGATAGATAATCTGAATCATACGATGCGCTCGTAATCCCTAAACAATCACACACACACACACACACACACACACACACACACACACACACACACACACACACACACACACACACACAGAAGAATTACAACGAGTTCAGCTAACATTAGACCTGTCGTTTCGTTCTGCAGGCTTAATGAGGAGGGACGTCTTAACCACATCATTAGATCACGACTCAAGGGCAAATTGTCAGATGGCCCATTACAAGCCTTTGATTCTAAGTCAGTATGAAGGACCATTTCTCAACGCACGTGGTTCGGAGGGGGGGGGGAGGATGCGCTATGTGTGGCCACCACAGTCTCTCTCTCTCTCTCTCTCTCTCTCTCTCTCTCTCTCTCTCTCTCTCTCTCTCTCTCTCTCTCTCTCTCTCTCTCTCTCTCTCTCCCTCGGGGTTGTCCTCCCCTCACGGCACCTCTCCCTGAGCGTGTCGCCGGTGGCCTGAGAAGGGGGACGGACGGAAGTGTATCATGTGTGTGTGTGTGTGTGTGTGTGTGTGTGTGTGTGTGCGTGTGTGTGGGAGAGGAGGGGGAAGGAGGAGGAGGAGGAGGTCCTGCCTCGAGCCTTCCTGTCCCGCCTCCTCTCCTGTCGCCACAGGTGTTTGCCACACACACACACACACAATGGACGTCCAAGTGCCCCACCTGGTCTTCAGGCGATGGTGTATATAGCTGCGGATGCCGACTTGACCTCTTGTATTCCTCACAATATGGTGGATGATTTAGACCCATTTGATTCTCCCCCCTCACGATTCTGATGTTTTGTTATGTGACTCTTAAGTCATTCCATATCAATCTTGTGTCTCCCTAAGTTCATTCTTGATCAATAAATGTCTTTTTTTTTTTTAAGTCAGTCAAGATTCATTAAGGAAAGTTCATGATAATCAATGTCATTCCAGATCGAAGTCAGTGCAAGCAACTTTTCGTTAGCACAAGGTCAGTTCAAAGGTAGCTTAAGAGTAGTGCAAGTGGTTGTACTTTAGATCATTGAGTCACTTTTGGTGAATACAAAGGTACTTTTCCCTTACTTTAGGCCAACACGCATTACCCAGAACCCACTGTAACGATAGAAATCATCGTGTAAGTCGCTCTTGATGACTCTGTCATTTAAGTTTCTTATCCCTTGCCAACTAAAGAGTCATTCATGTATCCAATTTACGTTCCTCAGCTGTCATGCTTTCTTCTTCTGTCACTCATTTATTCGGATTTCTTATACTTTAGGTTCAAACGACGTGACTTAACTCTCTCAGGGTTTTCATACCCGAACATACGTATCAAGCGTTGTGTGTAAGTTTAATTATGGTTTTATCGCATGTCACTGACTTTCATACGTGTCATTTGCGTCGCTGGTGGTTTTGACTAATCATTATACGGCTGGCATATCTCTCCAATCACGGAAGATCCATTTAGGAAAAAAAATGCAAATCTCGTGTGTAAGCGATATCTGGTATCAATTCTAGGTGCTGCTTCAGCGGTCGGTCACCGCCACAACAATCAACTGGTGTGTGTATGTCGTCCGCTTTGTTGACATTTTTGTTGTGATAGTTTTGGCAAAAAAGATGTGGCAGCAGATGGCATGACATGGCTCCACGAGGATGGAAGATAAGCTGCTCTGTCTGAAAACAATAAGTCGTATTACACGCATTAACTTGAAATTCAACCGAATCCGATTCCAAAATATAATGTTGATTGTAACAGTAACTGTTGGAAATCTTATATAGCTATAAACACCATTCAGTATTAAAGTCTTTGATGCCCTATTCAATTTAGTTATCCGTGCTTTGTTACTCACAAGTTAGTGTAGTATACTCTAACCGTTTTCTACACGTTCTCGCTTTAAAGTTACCATCATTCCTGTAAGATGGCGCTGGTGGCAATTTTCTGACGACTCCTTAAAAGTTTCGGGAATCTTAGGATAGTTACGTCGCTTGACTTCAGTTTACCCAGGCCACTGACGCCAATGGATGTAGCCAGTGTGTCTGTGTTTATACATTTGTTTTTTCGCCCGCTTAAGGCAGTGTTATCCCCAGTGTTACGTTGCGAAAACATACCAGCGACTATAAGAGTGTACCAGCGACTATAAGAGTGTTGGCTAACAATCCTAAAGCATTTCCACTCGGTTGACAGACATTCGAAGCGTGTAAACATTCAGCTGTTGTTGCCGGGAGCACCACGAGCGTTCGCCACAGGAGGAAGCTAAGAGGTGGCCAGTAGTCATAGCGTTAACCCCTCAGGAAGAGGAGTCATTCTGAGGATGTTGGATGACCTTAACGGGGTAAGCAATTTCTCGTTGAAATTATAGACATGTTTTTGACGGTAGCGGTGAATACACGAAGACTAGACCTCGGTAACCACGAGACAAGTGGTTGAGTCGTTCCACATCATTCATTCTCGTATCTTTAAGCTTGGATTCCGATGAACTTTGCTGACGAAATAACTGAATTAGTTGTACGTTTTCTCGTAGATTATGTAGACGCAATACGTCTTTGCACATGAATATTAATATATTTGTATCGTATTTTAATGCAACACTGGTCTATCTACTTCGAGCGTCTTCGGGTCGTATAGAACGAAGCTTCACGAACTCCTCCTCCCTTCCCCACCTGAGGTCTTTTCGCCCAGGGGTGAACATAAATGAAGGAGCTATGATTACGGTCCTCTTGATCCACGTCCGTATTTAGTCTTACTCATTTATTGTTATTCATGAATGCCTCTTGCCCACATCAGAAGGATCTTGATGGCGTATCCTCACCGGTCAACATGACCTCAGTGATGACCCGTTGGCTGAGAATAGTCCAATGGTCTTTCAAGACTCTCGATATCACTTTAGGTTGACAAACTGGCAAACGAAGTCTGCCTAGACTGTCATTAGAATACAGCTACCTCGCTGACACGGGAAATGGCGATCAAGTATGATATATATATATATATATATATATATATATATATATATATATATATATATATATATATATATAAAGAGAACGTGCATGGAACTACACCTTTCTATATATAGCATACGAGACCAGAGCTGCACATAGGCAGACTGTCTTTATAAGGGCAGTGGTGTGTACTGGTTGACTGGTCATCCATTACAATGAGCGACTATAACATTGCACAGAAATGAAAGACAGAATGTGGAAAAAGTATGGATCACTTCCCTTGTCATACGTTGCGACAGTCCTTTTGCTGGGGGTGAATTAGGTCGATACTCCGTCGTCATGGTTTGGTTGCATTTCCCAAATACGACAGTCTGTGGGCCGTGTTTACGTTTGTTCGGTAAAAGGAGCGATGTTTATGAATCACGTGACCTTATACCTCCTCCTCCTCCTCCTCCTTCATCCCCTATCCTCACCCCTCTATCCACCGCCTTCGTAACTTCCACCATCCAACTGAATCCAACCATCCATCCACCTGAACCTCTATCCACCTTAATTACTCTTATCTCATTCGCCAAACCTTACGAATCTGACTAAACCTCACCTAACCCCATCCTTCCCTTGCCTGACTGCCCCCCGTTTGAACCACCTGTTTGAATAAACCTCACCTCTTCACCTTCTCGACCCCACCTGCCCGAACGCACCCATCTGACCCACCTGCCGCCACCTAGATCACTTGATCCTAGTGACCTCGGCCAGCTGACCTCGCCCAGCTGATCCCATTTCCTTGGCAACACGTAATTAAACCCACCTGCCGTTTGATGATGACACATCATAGGGTCATTATCTCCAGTACAACATCAAGGCATTACCATTGTCCTGATCACTGTATAAGATGTTACTCTCCACACGTCCTGAGATGTGACATCCCTTCGATTCGTCACTCAGTCGTCCGTGTTCTTTCCTCCTTCGTTAACCCACGGTTGAGGATCGGTTAACGATGAGTATATTTTACGAATCATCGCCTCCACTCGTGTGGATCACTTTGTTTATTGACGCTTCGAGGATTTCGGTACTGTCGCGTTAGTAATGGCTAACGAAACATGTTCCGAGAGGATGAAGTACCAAGGTTGTCCATGTGCTACATGTACACCCTTCTCCCCCTTCCCCTCCGCTCATGCAGGTGATTGTATGTACGTGCGTGAGTGCACGAGCCTTGGGGATGAATGTATACACGATGAGTTAATCATCATGCACGTCATGACGTGACGTGTGCGCCCTCTCGCATCCCTCGTGCATTTGTTTGTGACGTAGCCTTTCCCACAGAGGAGACACCCCCCTGTGTTCCCACCAGGATGACCTATGGGTAGCCACACAGACAAGCACCAGGCTGGGCTCCGATGTAGTTACCTATTTGTACCTGTGTGTGTGTGTGTGTGTGTGTGTGTGTGTGTGTGGCAGCCATGCCCCACACGCCAGACGTGAAACAACACACAACACAGCTATTATTACTACCACAATATCCAATTACACGTAGCTGATACCACGCAACCCAAAAATACACCAGATGCCCAACCCATTTCGTGAATGTCCAATACGTCTTTTTTCTCTCTGAAGTTAGGAGCTGTACTTGGGTTTGAAGTTATAAGCCGTATTTCTGTATAAGTTATAAGCCGTATTCGCGTTTGAAGTCAGAACCGTATTTCTGTATGAAGTTACAAACCGTATTTAAGTTTGAAGTTCTAGATTGTATATCTATATGAAGTCATGAACCGTACTAATGTATGAAGTTATGGTGTTTTGAAGTTATGAGTCGGATTCCTGTATAAGTTATAAGCCGCATTTATGTTTCGAGTGAAAAGCGTATTCCTGTATGATGTTAAAAACCGTATTTGTTCTTCAAGTTGCACAACGTATTCCTGCACTGTGAACCGTATTTATAGTTGAAGTTGTAAACCGTAACTTTGTATGAAGTCATAAACCTTATTTCCGTATGAAGGTGTGATATACGTAACGAAAGGCACTTCAGTATGTAGTGTACCGACGAAAAGAAAAAAAAAAAGAAGCCATTATTGATATGAACTATACAGTTTACCGGCTAGAATGAGAATTCTTCATAACAGAAGTACACAGTTTACCACCACCTTAAGTAAAAACTCCTCGTAAACAGATGTGCACAGTTTACCAAGCTGATAAAGGAAGTCCTTCGTATATACACGAGGAAAAGTTTACTAACTGAAGACGAAACTCCTTTATAGATGTTGCTTTTAAGATAGGCCAAGACACACACACACACATATATATATATATATATATATATATATATATATATATATATATATATATATATATATATATATATATATATGTATGATAAAACATAGAAGCTTGACACAGAAGTAAATAATGTCGCACCTGTAATACGTAGAACATCTGTCATCTGTTCGTCCCTCACACCTGTTCCCAGAACAGCTTTATCCTTCTCATCTGTATCCCTGTTATGGTCGTGTTATTATCATCATCTGTACCCGCTCTAGCTGTAACCTCACCCCTCTGCTCTCCCACCATCTCTACGCCCTCTTCCCCCTCCTCTCCCCGCGCCACTTTCCTGACCTCTGTGACCCGTACGGTACGCGTTCCTGTATCTGCATCTCCGACGCTCGTAATTGCACCATCTGAACCCCCAATCACATATAGCTGTACCACGAGTACCGTTAGGATGTTGTACCCAAACTGTCTGTACCCTCTCAGCTTCTACAGCACCTCCAGTAACTCCTTCAACGATTTCACCGTCTGTACCTCACCCTTACTCCATCTCCACCAGTACTCCCCACCATTTGCACCCCACCCCTTGTGCTCTCCACTACCTGCACTCCCCACCACTTGCACCCCATAACTTGCGCCCCATTACCTTCAGCCCATTACCTTCACCCCACCACTTGCACCCCTTCGCCTTTACCCCCCACCACCTGCACCCTTCTATTTTCACCCCACAACATGCACCCTACATCCTTCACCCCACCACCTGCACCACCGTCTGTACTCCCCCTAACACCTGTTGCTAATTGGCAAGTCTCATAATTGCCCGATATTAGAGCTTCCTCATCAGTGATGTCGCTGTGGTGGTAATTAAGTTTAATTAAAGGTGAGTTTGTCATTAACCTGGCCATGGAATGGGACAGGAAGGCCTTGAGAGTTGCCAGGTAAGATTTCTAAGCCGATGCACAATGCTGAATGTTCCCTTACCACAACTTTCCCTTAATGGGGGAAACCGTAGAGAAATCCCCATGAAATCGGGCATCTCTTTTGAATGCGTACGGTAATTCTTTTTTTTTCTTATCAGGTTTTATCTCAGGAATCCTAAACTACTCACAGGAGACCCCCTCCTAGTTGGTCAGTGCATGCGAACCTGGCAGAAACGTGTATATATATTTATATATATATATATATATGTATATATATATATATATATATATATATATATATATATATATATATATATATATATATATATATATGTAATGTTGTATCGACGTGAGTCTTGGCCTATGAATGCTAAAGAAAGGAGAAGGGTAGACGCGATGGAAATGAAATGCCTGAAAACGATATGTTGTGTCAAGCGGATTGATCGTAACAATAATGACGAAACAGTGAGAGAAGTGTGTTGGAAAGCGCAATCTGACTCAAGGTACTGACCAGGGTGAGCCAAAACAGTCAAGACAGATGGAGAGGCCAAGTGAAGAACAAGTGACTAAGATAATCTGCATGGGGGAGATCAAGAAGATGGGGAAAACGAAAAGGGGAAATGGAAGATTTGGAGTGTAGGAAGCTTTGGGGTATCGGGGCTTGAATTTTCATGAGGGTGACGGATGATATAAAAGAGTTGAATCGATGGGGTATATAAGGAGTGACCTACTTTCCATCCACTGGCTGAAACAGAGCATCTAAGCGGTCAGGGTAAACTGTGAATTGATCTGTAGGTTTTGGGTGTGGATGTTTGGCTGTAACTTCAGTACATTATACTTTAACATCCTAGATTAGGTCACGACACCAGTAATTAATCGTCCGCTTCACCTACAATATATATATTCTTTTTTCTTCACCTCGACGTGCGTAATTCCAGAGTTGGTTCCATCAGAGGGCGTAAGGGGGTCAACCCGAAAACCGTGGGGTAAGTCATCCCATAGAAAATTGTGCGTAATCACCTTGGCCAGGTGTTAATGTACAGGCAGAAAGGCGTTGAAGACGTGGTTAATTGACTCTTCACCATTTCTGTTAACCCGTACGCTCGGGCCACTATTGTTCTGGCCAACGAAGGAAGTCACGCTAAGATTCTTGCTTCCTGATCTAAGAAAGGAGGAGAGAGAGAGAGAGAGAGAGAGAGAGAGAGAGAGAGAGAGAGAGAGAGAGAGAGAGAGAGAGAGAGAGGACAAAGAGATGAAGTGTGAGGAGAGAGTAAGGAGAGAGGACTGTGAAGAGTTAAAGTGGTGGGGATGGGGGGATGGGAGGATGATGGGGAGACAGACGAGTGGGAGATAAACACAGGGAGGAGGACTGCTAGAAAGTGATACAGGCGGAGGAAAAAGGATGTCGTGGGGATGGAATGGTATAAGGGGAGAGTAACGGGGGAGAAACGATAGGGTGAGAGTAGAGCCAGCGAAAGGGAGGCTCAAGAGAGAGAGAGAGAGAGAGAGAGAGAGAGAGAGAGAGAGAGAGAGAGAGAGAGAGAGAGAGAGAATGGTAGAGAGACAACCAAAGGAAGAGGAGAGATACAAAGAGAGGTGCAGTGTGCGTCACACACACACACACACACACACACACACACACACACACACACACACACACACACAGGCGTTGCCATGAGGCTCTACAGCGTCCACGGTGGGAGGAGGAGGAGGAGGAGGAGGAAGCAGCAGCTCCTAGCTGCCTGCCTAGCGGGATCGCTGGCCCTCCGGGACTTGGCCCTCAGGGGCTTGACCCGCAGGGGTGGTGCTGTTATCATAGAGGAGAGAGAGAGAGAGAGAGAGAGAGAGAGAGAGAGAGAGAGAGAGAGAGAGAGAGAGAGAGAGAGAGAGACGAAAACAAAAACACGAAGATAAGAAGCCGAAACAGATCCGTCACACGGTGGGGATCTGGAGATGAGTGGGTCAAAAGGTTAGGTTTACAGGTCAGTTTCAAGCCTGGGATGTTGGAGGTCAGTAGTGTCAGAGGTCAAGGTTTTGGCGGTCAGCTCAAGTCTGGGGTGGGTTAGAGAAACAGATGATGAGGAGGCGGCAACTGTCATTAGCGGGGGGAGGTGTAGTTACACCTGTTTGTACTCAACACGGTCGATGTACCTAAGCCATCGCCACGATCAAAAGCGGGTCCTCCTGAAGGGGAGAGGAGGAGAGAGAGAGAGAGAGAGAGAGAGAGAGAGAGAGAGAGAGAGAGAGAGAGAGAGAGGTACCCACGAGTTCTTATGATGAGATTTTTGCCTTTCAGCAGGGCGGGCGTGGGGAAAAAATTAAAGAAAAAGAAAGAAAGATGGAATGAGAGTGAAAGAGAGCCTTAAAGAGAGGGAGTTGGTATTCTACCAGGTAGAAATCATAGTCAAGAAAAAAAAAATGGACGTTTTGAGGACTTCTCAGAAACAGGACCATTAAACACGGTACGTCTTGAGTTGGGTGTTGGATTCATCTGTCTGTCTGTCTCTGTTTATTCGACCGTCTCTTGTCTTCTGTCTGTCTGCCGTCCCGACCGTCTCTCCCATCCGTCCCTTTCGCCCGTCCCTCACTCAAGAGTCGTACCAAGGTAACAGATGATATCAGAGGACGAAACCTGACGCTGGTCTTGACCTTCACCACACAGCCAGGACGTAATATGCTCGCTCGGGTCAAGAGGTCAGACTCAAGGCTACGGGTCAATTAGCCTGGAGGTGGGGGTACGTGAGCGGCACACCGGAGGCTCCCGCGGCATCACCTTGGCACCACATGATCTCTAATGTACACAAAGGGATATGTGGGCTGCTGCTGGAGTGAGGAGAGAACTCTGACGAGACGGCACGCCATCCATCCCCAGTGATGCCGCTTCGGCCCAGGGTGTCTTTCCACTGCGAGCGGAGTTCGGTAACACACACACACACAGACACACAGACACACATACACACACACACACACACACACACACACACACACACACACACACACACACACACACACACACGAATCAAGCTTCGAGGTGAATCATAAATACTTTTGACATGTGAGATAAGAAACCCATGTGGAATCATATTAGTTAATTATGTCGTAATCAGCAGATGTTTAATCACTCGGTTCGAGTCTCCCGTGGTGTCTTGATAATCAATATGACCTCGTTAATAGCCCTTGATTACAAGTGAGTTTCTGAATATATCGAGAGCATAAACCACTGAGTAGTAGTAGTATTACCAGAACAGAGTGTTCAACCAATTCTCAGAATTAATCAAATAGCAGAGCAATATATTGGAATTATATGCTGAAACTGTCTTCAGACATGATAGTGGCCACGGGGTGTTTATATCAACCTGTATTCCTTTAAAAGTCATATCCGTTCGTGTCGTAATGATTACTGAAACTTGAGTACCTGTGATTACAGAGGGTATATATATATATATATATATATATATATATATATATATATATATATATATATATATATATATATATATATATAACTCATCTAAACAAGTAATTTTATCAAAGCTCTTCGTTAGACATGATTAACATTAGTATGATCCATATAAAGGACTGGGATATGAATCAATTTAATCTGTCACGACAATACAAGAAAACACAAATTGAATATCTTCTCACAAACATCGAGTGTGTGGTTTCCAACCCTAAGGGTTTGTGTGTATATATGATCCTTGGGGATATCTTGAACAGATTCTGAATCCAAGGCTTGTTCATATGAGTCTACATCATCAAGACTAATTGTATCAGAGATGATTCAGAATCCTGTTTTAATGACAACTCAAGATGGGTTGATGCATTGTCTTGGGTGATTAAGTCTGGTGCTGCTCCTGTTACTCCTGCTGCTGCTGCTGCTACTACTGCTGCTGCTGCTGCTGCTTTTAGCGCTATTTTTTTGCTTTTTGGTGCTGCTGTTGCTGCTCCTGATGGTGCTGGGGCTGCTACTGCTGGTGGTGCTGTGCTAATGTCCAAGTGGCTTTGATCCTGGACGAACAAAGACTCCAGTACCGAATTCCGGATGGTCTCGACTTCTGGTAACTGAGTCTTTCAGTGTCAAATTATTCCGTTACCAGATCTTGGACGAGCAGGTTCTAGATAAGCAAGGAACTTGTATTACTTAGCCCTGGGTGATGCAAGAATTCTGTCACCAGGTCCTTGATAATGAAGGTCTGTTACCAGGTCCTTCATAATAAAGGTCTGTTACCAAGTCCTTGTTAATGAAGGTCTGTTACCAGGCTCTTGTTAATGAAGGTCTGTTACCAGGTCCTTGTTAATGAAGGTCTGTTACCAGGTCCTTCATAATGAAGAAGGTTTGTTACCAGGTCCTTGATAATGAAGGTCTTTTACCAGGTCCTTGTTAATAAAGGTCTCTTACCAGGTGGTTGTTAATGAAGGTCTGTTACCAGATCCAGAATAATGTGGGAGTTTTGTTAACAGGTTCTGGAGGATGAAAAAGCAGTTACCAGATCCTTGGAAGCGAACGACTGTGTTACCAGGACCTGGGTAATGATGGAGCTTTGTTACCAGGTCCTGGTTAAAAAAAGAAAAAAAAATTGTCCTCTGTTTCTATGTCCTTGGTGATAAGAGAAGGAAACTATCACCAAGTTTAATATAACAGAAAATTTCTATTAACAGTTAAGGGACTCTGTTAACAGGTCGTTGGTTTTCAGGGTATTACTGTAAACAGAGCTTTACATGAGCTGGGAATAAATTGGACTGGTCAGTCCAATAAGCCTTTTCAACCCGTTGAACACATTGATCCAATTTCCTATTATTTTTCTAAATAGGATTACTGACGAGATTAATTAAGTCACCCATCTGCCCGTGAGCGGATTTGATTTCAGCAGTTCCGAGGCTGTGGTGTCCGGCATCACTACCCTTTTTAATTACAATTATCATGTCGTGTGCTCTACGTGAAAATGCTTTGCATTGTAGCATAGCTTTCGGCCATCCTATGATATTCCGTATTCTTTGTAGCGTCGATGAACCACTGGGGATGTTCCATTACGATCCGGAACGCGAACCAAAAGAATCTTTTTGGCGTTATTATCGAATCACCGAACCTGGGTTCGAGTCATGGTCCGAACAGCAGGCTCACAGTCAGCCTAGTTGTTACCTTCCTCTATGAAGTTGATCGTATGAAGTATCAGTCACCTTCATCAGTGTCTTATACATATCAAGTTTAGATTATATTCTCACATGCGTCCTCTACGTATAGCCGGTGTGAATACTGTAAAAAGTTCAGTATTTTTCTGCTAATTGTCACAAACAGGTCTACACCTTCACCTACTTCGTTTTCAGTTTTTGCGATTACCCTCAACACTCTCACTGTGTAAGTGAAACTCTGAAACCCTCATTGTAGAAGTGAAACAAAAGTGGATGCCACAGTCTGTGGATTTATCTTGTATCTTACAACTAAGATTAAGGTTGTGGTCTCTCCTACACCTACACTGCGGTGTCGTTGTAGTTACTCAACGTTCTCTCCAAATATCATTGTACAAAGTTGTAAGAATTTGTGTCCCATTTTTGTTGCCTGTAGTCGAACATTAACCGTAAATAAACTGCTACCGAAGCAGTGTAATATTCAGCTGAACCACTGGACGCTTTCAGTGAGAACTTGTGTTCACAGACGCAGACTGATATGGATATTGCTAGGGCACAGAAACCTAAGGATAGTCCTGTTCGAAGCTGTTCCAAACCTTCAAGTCTCAACAGACAGGAGGTCTTGTACAGCTTCGATCAGGTGTGTGTACTTCGACGAAGCGCGTATCGGGGCTTCGAATCTTGAAAGGCGTGTGCTGTTTGCTGAGATTTCAAGTCTTCAGTTAGTTGGCGGGACCCCAAACCCTCAGGAGTGTACTGGGGCTTCGAATCTTCAGTCATGTAACGAGACCGGGTCTTCAGACGCACATCGGGACTTCCAGTCGTCGTCTGCTACGAGAAAACAGTACATAATCAGTCATATTCGGCAAGACTCCTTTATTTACTGTGGTTCACTGACCGACTTAACAAATGCGCACTCACAAGCACACTCGGGTACACACATAACAGACTTGTCCATCAGTACCTTACAACAGCGGTGTATCAACCACCTGAACACGACAGTAACACCTTTGGGGATAGGATGACCTGTCGTGTTCAAATGGTCATCTCGTCGTGCTCAAGGCAGCGGCTCACCGTCGTGTTCATGGGTTGTACCGTCGTGTTCAAAGAATTGAATCAAAGTAACACGTTTACGAAGATATTCTTATGTAAACAGTGTTTAAGGAAGTGATGATAAAAGACATAGATTTATCTACAATGAATGTTTACTGTATGGGTGTGTGTCTATAGCGAAAAATGTAGTTGTAAATCAGAAGAGGATAACAGTCGTCAGGTGACAATCAAGAAACTGTGAAAAAAAGATATCAAATGCATTCTACTTTCCAAGAAACTATTGCTCCTCGGAAGTGATAGGCAAGCAAGTTGAGCGTGCAGAGAAACTTACAACTCCACATCAGTAACAGAGATATTATACTCGTAGATCAATAAAAAAAAAAGATTAGTAATTGCAGCGACTGAATAAAAACTCGAGGAAATAACTAATGAGTAATGTGATGTAACCTAACCAGTTATTACCCTTTACGTAACTCTCAAGTATAATTGATCAATTCCTCATCAGGGAGCGAGGAGGAGGAGATGTTTCAGAGCCAATTAGACGTCTGCGCCCATACCAGACTATGGTCAGGCATACTAATGACAGCCTCTTTAGCTTTTTTTAATTGATTGGTTTAATGATCCCCTTAATAGGTTCCTCGCACAAAAAATAAGGTAAAAGGTTAAGGAACTATTAGTGTAAACAGAGTATAAGATTTATAGATATCATGGAGCAAGAACGCCCCCAACCACAGGTCGAGTCACTGGTGAGGATGTTCGAAGCAGGAAGCCGAGTTCAAGAGAAGGGTGGAGCGCCACCAAGTCAAAACCCTTGAAGACAACGGCTTCCTCCTACAGACGCCCCGCGGCTTCCGAGAACAACAACAAGGAGCCCCTCCAAAGAAGATCACACACACACATACACAAAAAAGAAGAACAAGAAGAAGGAAGTGTTGAAGAGGAGCGGAGTTCACGTTCGTCTACGTCGGGTCTCAAAGGGTGGGCGGTGGGCTCCGCCAGTTGAGGAAGTCCCCCACCCCCCATGGGCGGAGCCCAGCAAGCCTAGAAAAGGGCCTTAATGACGTCGAGCAAATTGCTTAAAAATAGCAGCTAATAAGATTTTAATGGGCGAGGGAGTCCTGAGCGAGGATGACCCACCCGGAACCTCTGGGCTACAACGTTAACGATTTCAGAAATGAGCTGAGAATTTTGCAGGTGCGGTTCGCGAAGAAGGCGCCGCCACACCGCTGACGAATTTCCCGTCTTTACCCGGCGTCGTCGTGACCAGGTGACTCCTCCTCCTCCTGCCATCGAATTAATCACTTTCCTACGTGTGGAAGCACTTTGCCCCCCAACACTCACCTGTCTCCTGACACACGTAATGGTTCTCCATTTGGACGTAATTTATTGCCAAGATGACGTGGTACGCTTAACATGCGTAATTCTTTTCCGAAACCTGGGTTTGTAAGGACGTGACATGCGGGGACACGACAGAATGAATCTCTTTTCTTTTTCACACTTGGAGTTTTGCGTTCTAATGATACTTAAAGAGTGTCCGTTACACATTTCCGAGGCATCAACTTTTTCCTCAAATAGACGCTGTCCTCTGCGACGGAGGATACGATCCCCCGGCGAACCATTGCTCTCCCACGCACAAGGCCAAATTAAGTTATTAGCAAGTTGACTAATGTATTCCAGAAGATCTGTTCCCTACTCGGTAACAGATGGTTCAACGCTGGTTGACCAAGGAATGAGCAACCCTTCCCCAACCACGCTGTTTTCTCACCATTTCGAATCGTGAGGAACATTAATTACGAAGTGGACGTCGTCATAACTGCTTTAGTAGGTGTGGAGGAGAGAATGATTTGTTGATCGTGGTGGTGGAGAGGGAGATGCGAGTGAGTTTATGGTGATGGAAAAGGGGGACCCGCAAGTGCCATGTGATGGCAGTTAAGGAAGGCGAGTACATCAGTAGTGTTAAGAATGCACACAAAAAACACAGATATTCAAGCAGCTTACATACACACACACACACACACACACACACACACACACACACACAGGGACATTTGAATGCTCACATTATATCATTTTCAAGACGAAGAAATTCAACCCAAGAACTCCTCGCCATTTTCACGTCGTAGCTCCTCTCACCTGCACATGAAGCCTGTGTGTGAGGAAGCGTCTGGCGTGGCACCTCATCCCTCACAGCGCCCGGCTCGCCAACTGGAGAAATAATTATACAAATGTTGGGTGATGTAGGCAGTGCATCTGCTGACGGATGGGCCTGTTATCAAGGATCTCTCCTCTCGTCCTTGTGGAAGAGGAAGAATGGTTAAAGTATTGGTTCCTCGCTGGGGAGAGACGCTTGAGAGATTGGTGTTCGATGAGTGTGTTGAAGGGTTGTTAGTGGGTGTTGGAGGGTGTTTAATTGGTGTTGGAGGGTTGTAATGGGTGTTCGAGCGTATCAGTTGGTGTTGGAGGGTTTTAATGGGTGTTGGAGCGCATCAAAAGGTGTTGTGGGGAGTTGATTGATGTTGGAGGGTGTTTATTGAGCGTTGGAGGGTGTTCACTGGCTTTGGGAGGCTGTTAATGGGTGTTGGAAATTGTTTGGGGGGGTCAGGGTACACAAGGAAACTCAAACGCTGACTCTATCTTTGGATGACGTAAACTACTGGCAGTCTTTAATGGCTCGGGAGTTAAAAAAAAAAACAAAGTTCAACGAATGCACGTTGAAATGCCTTGGCACTAAATGTTTCGGTTCATGTATATCTTTGACTGTAAAAAAAAAAAAGATGAAGGTACTTATAAGTTTATGATGTGATTTCTGTCTTAAGGTGTGACTATGGCTACGAAGATGTGCTTCACACTTGCGGGTAATTATTTCCTAGTATATCCCCTCGCCCAATTAGCTCGTTATTTGGGTTATTTAAGAAGTCTCTCCTGTTATGTGACACACTCGACCAGATAATCTTCTTTGACGCTGTGCACTTCTTGATCCTACGTGCAGACTGCCTTGTATTATTGTTATTATTACTATCATCATTAATGTTATTAGCAGTAGTGGTAGTAGCAATTATTATCATCCTTATCACTATTATTATTATCATTATTGATGATAGTAGTAGAAGTAGTAATAGTAGTAGTACCAGTAGTAACAGCAGTAGTGGTGGTAAAAATTATGGTCACTATCATTATTATTATTATTATCATTATTATTATCATCATCATTATCATTATGATTATTATTCATAAACCATGAGTGCGTGTGTGGGGTTGGGCAGGGTGAGGAACTGTGTTCGCTGCGAAAATCCTCACCTGCCATTCCTCTGGTTAATGACCGGAAAGAGAGCCATGGAACACTTTACTGCACCCTTAAGACCCCGACCGCTCCTTGCTGCCGCCCTCCCTCGCTTAGCAACTTCCACACACACACACACACACACACACACACAAAGGAACAGACTGACATGCGTATGTATATATATATTTATATATATATATATATATATATATATATATATATATATATATATATATATATATAATATATATATATATATGTGTGTGTGTGTGTGTGTGTGTGTGTGTGTGTGTGTGTGTGAGTGTATTTCTATTATTACATGGTTGGGAGGCTGTGTAATTTACCTCCAAGGTTTGTCTCGACATTTCAATATGAATCCATCAAATCATCTTCAGGAGTGTGTGTGGAGCAGGTGGAAATGATTGCAGATACGCTGGATAATACCTGTATGCAGACGTACCTGTATGATTGTGTCCCCATTGGCTGTTGAGTGGAGCTGGAGCATGTTGTTGTAGTATCCTGCCTTGGGCCGCGTTCTGGTTGTTGAGTTTGGGTTGTTATGTCTTGATGATTAGTGCTTCGGGCGATGTGCTGGCGTCTCGTGTCTTGTTCATGGCGTAGTATCCTTGTTGATTTAACATCCCTCTCTCTCCAGTAAGGGTAGAGTTATATCTGGGTGACATGTACTTTTGTGAAGCCTTCTTGCAGGTGTAGGTCATGTTGGTAAGGAGCACACAGTCTCCTCTTTAGCATCTGAATTCATAGATTATGCTGGATTCTTGTAATGTGTTGTGTTTCATGTATATAGCTGGTTAGTTCGTGACGAGTTTGCTTTATCAAATTCTTATATTATATATATATATATATATATATATATATATATATATACAGAGAGAGAGAGAGAGAGAGAGAGAGAGAGAGAGAGAGAGAGAGAGAGAGAGAGAGAGAGAGAATTCCCAGAATGTTTCAGGTCTTGCTTTTCAAGTCTTCATTTCTTTAACCCCTTGACCACTTCGTTTCGACCCTTTGACCTAACCCATGAGGGATCCAAGCAAGTTTTATCTGAAGTGACATCCCTGCAACCACTCCCTCGCGACGCGTACATCGCATGTCCCTAAATGCGACTAGGGGCAGTCAGAGGAGGAGATCGAGCAAACATCGGAAGGAAAAAGAGAGTGTTCTGGCAGAGGATAGAACTCCCTCCCTCCGAATCATTTCCTTGGCAAAACGCATGAGGCATCCAGTGTAAATTGCTTACAGCTAAAAGGGAGGGATAGGAGATGAAGTAAAAATCCTCACTGCCTCATCTCTACTATAGGCACATGCGCAGAAAAGATGGATGTATGGAAACTGAAACGATATGAATGGATATTACTGGACACAGCTGCCTCCCTTCCTCGTGAAGTCATGCCATCAAACTCAGGGATTAAGAACCCATGAGAAGTTGATGACGACGCCGTCGACTTCCACCCAGTTATTCTCAGCACCCAGCGAAACCCAGTCGTGATAATCCGATGTGTCCAGAACCATCAACTCCATCTGGTGACGTAACTCTGGGGAGAAGAAGAAGAAGAAAAAATGTATGACCTATTTACGTGATGCTGTAGGTGAACTGCTGCGACCAACCACTCGAGGATTAACCGTTATAATTCCCTTTCTCTCCCTGGAGCAGTGAAGCCTTGGAATTCTCTCTCCTTCTCTTACTTCTCTTTATATAAAATTTCTGACCGGAGAGAGTCGTGGTCTGCAAACACCTGATGAACTCAGATTGAATTATCATTTATTCTTTTATCTCAAATGTTTTATTTATCTTAACATACGGAGTGTCAAATGGCTGATTTTGCCCTTGCCATGTCAGCCAACATGAAAAGCATATATATACATGACGTGTGTGTGTGTGTGTGTGTGTGTGTGTGTGTGTGTGTGTGTGTGTGTGTGTGTGTGTGAATGTGTGTGTGTGTGTGTAACGCTGGCGTTACCGGGCTCCGACTGGAAGTGAGGTGAGTGAAAGGTCACCTTTTGCGAGGCTGCATCACTGGGCGTACTGTCTCTCGTCAATGAAATTATCACTCTGAAAGAGTCTACATTTTCCCTACCATTGTCAGTAGCGCAGCCTCGGGCTGCAGGAGCCTTTAGAAAGAGGTCTTGGATAACACGACGAATGTTTCATAGAAATGGTGTGAGAAAAAATCAGATAAATCCCCAGCAGGTATTCGCAAGAAAGGATATAAAAGTATGAACAAAATAGTGATAGAAAAGATCAGGAAAGAAAGGAGTCATATGAATGATAATATGGTAACGGTCGAGGAAGGAGAGCTTTGGGTACGAGGCCATGTTGCTAAGCAGCTAGCGAAGTGGGGCTGGAGGTGTGAAAGCTGCCAAAGACAATGGCCAAGAGAGAAGAGGGGAAAAAAAAAAAGACCTCTCGATTTCGCTCTTTGTTGAAGGTTTATTCCCATTATCTGAACCTTGACTTTATTCTGTAGCTTGAGGAGAATTTTCTTAGACTCGTGTGAATATCTGGATGAATCAATGACTCGAACAATATTCTTTGCAAAGTTCAGCAGAACAACCAACTTTGAGGTTTGGCTGGAAGAGGTAAACAAAAAAGAAAAAATGAGTGTGCTCCGTCCTTTGTCCACTGTGTGTGTGTGTGTGTGTGTGTGTGTGTGTGTGTGTACTAGAGAACACTGTCATCATCATCATCATCATCATCATCACCATCCTGTAAGAAAAATGTGGCTATTCAGAGTGGTGTTAATGCCAGTTCCCTTTTTTTTTTCCCCTAAGATTACTTGCCCATGAAATCCCCAGGAAGGAAGGAGAGTTCGCCAAGTGCGTACCGTAGAACGTCTAACGATTTGTCATTGTGTCTCATCGTCTGTGCCCGATCTGGACCGCGACGGTCGGAGGACAAGTGAATGGTCCCTTTGGAGACCCCAATAACCACTTTCGTTTTACGTATTTGCGCTGTTCCCTGATAGAGTGGAGGGAGCATTCCAATGTCTGTTTAGGAACATAAAAGCGTGTCTGGAGGGTGGCACATACGCCGGAACGTGCGAGTGTGGAAGGCGCCAGGGAGAAAATGTTTTTAAAAACTCTTTGTTTCTGCGTCCTGTTAAATTCTGGGAAGTCATTTACGTGGTCGTACAGGATCATTTCTTTCTTCGTTTTCCATTCTTCGCTCATTTGTTTATTGTGTGGTTGGAGCAGTGTAATGTCGATTTTTTTTTTGTCAAAGAATAAGTTAATCTTTTTTTTTGTTATTTGTGATGGTAAACGACAATATTATTATTCGTTTTTTAGGGGAAATTTAGCGCAAGCGAGAGGGATGACTTGGATGAAGTGTCTTATGATTATACAGCTGGCCTCGCCCTAGGATAGAACCCGTAAACTAGAGACAATATTCAAGTGTTGGTTGGGTGACGTCCTCTGTGTGTCAATGATCGTCCCTGGGGGCTCCACACACTCTCTCCTGACGTACCATTTTCTGACACCGAGCGACGTTGTATGCCAGGAATACGACGAAGACGTGACACATTGACATATCATCCCAAACGCTTGACCACGACGCAAGCCACCACCCCTCACCACACCCCTGGGTGATCTGTGGTCCCGAATCACCTCGTTCCGATGAGGATAACTAGTTCCCGCTGATTAGCGGCGGTAATAAAAAAAAAAGGGGGGGGGAACTGATCGTTTATAAAAACTTGTCCCCTAGATTAAGGAAATGACGTCAGGAGGCAAGAAAAACAAAAATGTAATTGCTAGTAATGATTGCTGGCGAGAGAGTATGAAAAATGCAGGTAATACTGAGTTGGAAAAATACCAGTACCCAATCAGGGTGGGGGAAAAAAAAAAGGTAGCGATAATCACTCAAGCGAGGCACCAGCACCAGCAGCAGCAGCAGTGGAGACAAACGTTACGGGTGTTGGAGTGAACACAGACCGTAACGTGCAGTAAACCCGAGCGTCACAGTCAGCCAACCTCAGTGTCACAGTTAAGTCACCTTAGGACATACTCAGCCACCCCCAGCGTACAGTCAGCCACCCCAGCGTACAGTCAGCCACCCCCAGCCTACAGTCAGCCACCCCAGCCTACAGTCAGCCACCTCAGTGTTACATTCTGTTTGCGTAACCCCACCATATAGTAGTCATTCCAGCACACAGTCATTCTCTTCAGCATACACTGTCAGTTACCCCAGCACACAGTCAATTACTACAACACACAGTCACTCATCCCGGCATACAGCCAGCCACCTCAGTCTACAGTCACCCACCCAAACACACAGTCAGTCACCCCAGCACACAGTCAGTCACCTCAGAAGACAGTCTATCTCCCCAGTTCTCAGTCACCCACCCCAGCACTCAGTCACCCATCCCAGCACACAGTCAGTCATCCCTGCACTTGGTCACCCATCCCAGCACACACAGTCAGTCACCCCAGCACACAGTCAGTCACCTCAGAAGACAGTCTATCACCCCAATTCTCAGTCACTCACCCCAGCACTCAGTCACAACCATCCCAGCACACACAGTCAGTCACCCCAGCACACAGTCAGTCACCTCAGAAGACAGTCTATCACCCCAATACTCAGTCACTCACCCCAGCACTCAGTCACAACCATCCCAGCACACACAGTCAGTCACCCCAGCACTCAGTCAGTCACCCCAGGAGACAGTCAGCCACCCCAGACGCACCTAACCCTCTCCTCCCCTGCAGGGAGATGATAATAAATGTGTAGATAAAAACTGGGCGAGTCCGGAGGAACGAGAGAGGACGGCTCAGCTCCCACGCTCCCGACGCCGACCGGATGTGGGAGTTTTAACCCTTTCAGGTGATCTCAAGAACTCAAGATGTTTACGATGCTAATCTCGCACACGAAACTCGAGAGCTGAGGCGACGAAGATTTTTTTTCTTCTTCTCTATGAGTTGAGTTATGTTCATAAGCCTCCATGTTTTCCATTTCGCTCAGCCTATGGTGGGAATGAGACTGGTGGCGAGTCTTAGTGTGTGCTGTTGAAGGGAGGCTCGTAAGATGATCTTGAGTGTGGTGGCGCTAAAGTTGGGTGAGGAGAAGGGAGGAGGGGGAAATTTGGCGGAGGTCGGGACCTAAACATTGAGGAACGCAGCGCTAACCAGTGGTAGCGGTCAGGCGAGGTGAAACGCCGATGGCACCCCCGACCAGCTCCCGGGCAGGCCATGTCCGCTGCTGCAGGGGCAGGGAGAGCACGATGAGGGAGGGAGATCCTGCTGGGGGAGGGAGGGAGAGGGGAGGGAGAAGAAGTAGGAGGAGCTGCTGGGGGAGGAGGAGGGAGGGTAGCAACACCTCTGATGCCACCAACACCACCTCCAGCAATAGTATCTGAACCAGGCCACTAGTAAGGAACGCTGCAGGAGCAGAAGAGGCAGTCGGAGTATTCGTAGGGCGTTGGGCAGTATCACCAAGGATCAGCAGCAGTAGCATTGGAAGTGGCGGCGCTATCGCCAGGAACAGTAACAGCTGAGGGACCAGGAGCAGACGGCCGCGAACGTATCAACAACAGGAACTTGACAACCCAAGCAACGCAAGCAGCAGCAGAACAGGTAGAGCGAGAGGTGGGTAAGGGAGAGGAGGGGAAAAAAAAAAGTTTCCTCGAAGATGTTGTATATGATGGAGAGGAATCCGAGGGAGGAAAATATGGATGGAAGAGGACACAAAGGGAGGGAGAAAGGAAAGAATAGATGGGACAGAGACCCACAAGGAGCGACGATGTGCATAGAGTACATACCAACAGGAGCGAGAGGAAATGTTGGAGACGTGTTTGGTGGGAGGCAACGAGAAAGATGCACCTGCAGTGAAGATCTTTCTGTGGAAGAAAATCAGTTAAGCTGATTAGTAATCGCTGTGCCATGAAGTGATGACTGATGATCCGTTTGATAAGACTACTTACAAAGATGGAAAGTAAGAAGATATCTTAGGGATGGAAAGTATTATTACATGAAAGTAAGAAGATATTTTAGGGATGGAAAGTATTATTACATGAAAGTAAGAAGATATTTTAGGGATGGAAAGTATTATTACATGAAAGTAAGAAGATATTTTAGGGATGAAAAACGTAATTACATGAAAGTAAGAAGATATTTTAGAGATGGAAAATATAACATGAAAGTAAGAAGATATTTTAGAGATGGAAAATATAATCACATGAAAGTAAGAAGATATCTTAGAGATGGAAATTATAATAACTTGAAAGTAAGAAGATATCTTAGAGATGGAAATTATAATAACATGAAAGTGAGAAGACATTTTAGGGATGGAAAATACAATAACATGATATTCTCTTCGAGAGACGTAATGTGTGGGTAATGAGGTATGGTACAAGGAAGCAAGATGAGGACGCGAGGAACATGGCAGGATATTGTTGAGAATGAGAGAGAAATGATAATGGTGACGATAAAGTTTAGGAAACAGAAAAAAGGCGGAGATGGAGCGGAGTCTCCGGACGTGTCTTAGCGCAGGGAGGTGAAGGTGGCGACGAGGTCCCACGTCGGCGACTCTCTAGCCTTCCCAAGGGCGGGATATGGAAGAGACTTGATGAACCTCTGGGACCTGGCGTTGAAACGACGTCGTTAGGAAATTTTGCAGGAGACAGAGAAAACGATATATATATATATATATATATATATATATATATATATATATATATATATATATATATATATATATATTCCTAACCATATTGCTTCGAAAGGGTACATAAAATAGACTCCCTATGGAAGACAGGATGAGAGAGGGACGTGTGTTACCCAGGGAAAGAATTTGAATGCCAGGGAATGAGCGACTATGCAGCAGTTAAAAATGAAATATGTCCAAGGAAATCTTTTGAGTCAAGGAATGCAAATAGAAAATGAAAGAGGCGCACGGAACAATGGAGTCACATGCTTGGAAATGGAAGAAAAAGTAGCAATTTGGTTAGGGGTTAAAACCTTGGTAGGGGGAAGGGGGGTTTGTGACGTGACTCGTGTTCAGAAATACTTCTCTGTGAACAACCTGGTCGAGGTGAACAACCAACCAGACGCCAGGGAAGCGAACTTATGTTCACACACACACACACACACACACACACACACACACACACACACACACACACACACAGGACATCCACCTAAACCTGGTGGATGAGAAAAGCGGCGTACACTTGGTGGAGAAGAAAACCACCTTCACTGCAGCTGTTGAACAACAGCCGACACACAGTCGAGATAAACAGTGAAGAACACAGTCACCCCAAAGACCACTTTAGGTGAGCAGTTACCGACTTTGTGTCTGGTAGGACCCAACCACACAGTGTAATGATGAACAAATGTCCACATTCTGTTGAAGTGAATGATCACAAGCACCTGGTCAAGAGGATATACTTCAACAATGAACACTGATGGGATGAAGACAACCCCCCCCCCCCCCCCACACACACACACACTGTGAGTGGTGAAGAAACACCAGCACACATGGTGTAGGCGTAAAAGCGCCACCAACACGCAGTTGTCGAGATGAAAAACCTCATACGCGATGTTCAAGCACATAAACACCCACACGTTGTTCGAGGAACAAAACACCCATATAGTTTCCAGGAACACCTCGAACCACACGCTCGAAGTGAGTGGCCCACCTGATTATGGCCAAGGTGAAGGTTATCCCATTACCTGTTGTGGCAGAGCAACACACACACACACACACACACACACACACACACACACACGTAATGATGGCGTAGACAAGTTCTTGAATAACATCATTATGAACAATTTCATTTTGGACAGAAATCGGAAAGAACTTCATCTCACGTACATGAGAATCCGTCCATCTCTGTTCTTCCTCACCTTCCTGACGGGAAATGGCCGAGGGAGCTTTTCCTCACCCCTTCCTCCTTCAGTCCCTCCCTGCCCAGCTGCATCTTCGGACGGGTTGAGGATCCGCGCATCAGAGTCCTTCCCTACCCTGCCTCATCTCTGGACCGGTTGAGGACCTGACCACAAGAGTGACAAGACGTCATCCGTGCGTGAGGTGGGGGTGTCGGGGCGACCACTGAAAATGTTGTGGCTCAGTGATCGCCATGGACGCCCTGACCGACGACCCCTTCCGCTCTCACCGACCCCTGAACTCTCTCTCTCTCTCTCTCGTAGGATAGTGCTTACTGGGTCGTGCAGACAACCCTGGAGTACGGGAGAGAGAGAGAGGGAGAGGGAGAGGGAGGGAGGGAAGGAACAACGGAGTCTCTGCTTACCATGACTAAGCTTTAATCATTCTACTTTCGCCCTGTCCCTCGAGGGTAAGGAGGACGGAGTCGAGTTCCTCCTCTACCTGACCTCTTCATTATTTGACCACTGTTTTCTTTTTTTCGCTCTCTCTCGTTTTCTTTAATGATGGTACGTTTATTTTTCATCCCCATTCTTAGTGGTCGTACCACCGATTCTCTTTTGACGTGTTTCCGAGCTACCATATAAGTCATCTTACTTGGGAAAAAATAAGAGTTCTTTTTCGTGTAAAAGGTGTTTTTGGAACTCGTTCTCTTCTTCCTAAAGCTTGTTCCTGGAGAATGTGATAATGTATATATATATATCCCAAGCTTGTTTCTGTTGTAATTACTGATAGCTCTTTCTCTCCTTTTGCCATATATGTTTCCGAGAGCGGATCCTGTACTCATCATCACCACAAAAGAAAAAGAAAAACGATTCGAAGGATCGAAAATTCCTTTGCCAGTTTCCTTGACAGCTCAGGCAGAAAGGCCTGGAAATCTATTGCATTGATTTCTCGAGATTGTTCAGGGGAATCTCGCTGAACTTATACCAATGTATTTAGAAAGTCTCACGTTCCGTTCCAGTCAGAGCCTGGAGTCACGCTCTTGTAGGCCAGCATAAGGTCTTAGATTCCTTTCACTTGTTTCTCGGGGACTTTATATAAATAGAGTCATTAAGCCTAGCAGGTAGAGGGCGGAGAGTACGATCAGTCTGATTAAGCTGTAGACATTTACCCTTGAGCTCGCGACGCCGTTACCTGAAAGCCGAAGAATCTCTGTCACCGTCACACACACACACACACACACACACACACACACACACACACACACACACACACACACACGAGACTGCAGAGGACGTCCAGATGAAAGGTGTTCAAAAGGGCCACGTGAATATAGCGAGAGTTCCCTCAACACCCGAAGATGGTGTTGAATGCTATTCGGTTGGTGGAGATGGCTTGACGATGAAGACAGGCCTTTATAAAACACCTGATGGTTGATAAGCCTAAAGCCCAACCAAACAACCAACCAACCAACCAACTAACCAACCAATTTAATCTGATAGACACAGTGTGGGGGCCATCTCAAAAAAATAAATGACCCATCTATTACGGTCGTAGGAATTACCTCATTACTGTCACTCTTTAGACCCCACTCTGTATTTAGAGGCGTATCCCCTGGTGCCGGGACGCTAACCACACCAGCACTGGGACTGAAGTGTGTGACTGTCCCAGGCTAGAATTAAACCTAATCTTCCAATTAACGGTAATGATGTTATCGAAATATGATAACAGACAGAAAATCTCTCTATTTCATCTACGTTTAATTCCTAAATATTAATCCTCATTTTGGTGGTCGCACGTTCGAAGAATTGGTGCTGAATATTTGTCGAAGATCGTGTACCATCTGCGTTGAATATCTGAGTATACGTGATCATTTCTCTTGAAGTCACCCACCTGAAAATTGCTGCAAATATTTGTCGAGCTACGATATCGTATTAATCTCATCGTCTCGAAATGAGATTCGTTTCGCTGGAGTCAGGAAGGCTGTATGTCAGCCATGCACTCTGCTCTCTACACGTCTGGTGTATCACCAAGATGAAGCAAGTGATGTTTACAATATAGTCATTAAGTATTTCAGGTTGTTTACGCGCGCGCGCTCGTGTGTGTGTGTGTGTGTGTGTGTGTGTGTGTGTGTGTGTGTGTGTGTGTGTGAACTCTATTTGTGTGTTATGGGCTGAAAGAGTTTTAGACTCGTGTTGCCCCATCTCTAAACCTTGTATGTATATATGTACCATGTCTTGACTCCTATATATATGTAAACACACTTACATAACCCAAGCCTATAGCAGGTACCCGTACGTCGAACCAGCCCTCATTGGAGGATTAGCACCTGGCTTGGGTGTGGGCAGCCTGCCACGCGCAGCGTTTGAACTCATGGGAGTTCGACCCCGGTTTGGCCTGAACTGACTCATGGCCAGTCAAACGAACCACTACACCACGTGTGTGTGTGTGTGTGTGTGTGTGTGTGTGTGTGTGTGTGTGTGTGTGTGTGCGTGCGTGTGTGTGTAGCCCCCTGATGATGGAGGAAAATCTGGGGCACGTAATGAAAGACATACGTGCTGGATATCTTTTATGATCGGTAATGTTCGGTCCTCAGACTCGTTCTCTATGCCTTCACGGTAATTTGAATCTCAATATATCCACTCCATCACAGATACCCCGTGCACTGTAACTGGCGAACATCCCTTTTTTTTCCCTCATAACCTTGACATAAAGAGAGTAATATATCAAGACTTTTATGCTCTTTCGTGTTCTAAACTGAAAATGATAATCCTTGGGATACTGATTAGCTTTTTCTCCTCCACGTGTAACATTTTCTCTCTCTCTCTCTCTCTCTCTCTCTCTCTCTCTCTCTCTCTCTCTCTCTCTCTCTCTCTCTCTCTCTCTCTCTCTCTCTCTCTCTCTCTCTCTCCCCCCGTGTAATGACCATTGCGTTCATCGACCCGCCATCATTTCTGATCACCTTTATTTCCATACTTTGTCCTCCGGTAATTGAGATTAAATACTTACACAGGTGTTCTACATCCCGTCTGCTTCACTGCGAGGACTACCAGTTAGGAGCATCTTCCATGTTCCGCATCAGCTCTAGAATCCGTTCCTGTCTTGAAAGCAAAGTCGTGAATGGAATTCAAGCGCAATCGAGTACGTCTCAAGTCTACAAGTGAAGTAGCAATTCTATTTAAGTTATATGATTACTCTAACACCGTCTCTGCACCACGCTCTATGGTTCTGATCATTTCCGCTAACACAGACAGCCTCAGAAGCATCCAGTGGTCTATTGGTGTTTGGATTCCTTTGTATTTTTCGTTTTGATCCACTTCCCGACATCATCCTCTTTCCATACAAGTGATTAGATTGCTTAGCATCCTCGTCGAGTCGTCGATCGAGAGGGATTACAATCGTAAGACAATGATGTTGACATTCTCAGTGCTCTCTCTCTCCATGTAGGTACTCTGGACTAGAAGTCCCAAGCCGGTGGTGCGTGTCCCTGATTCAGGTGGTACACGAGCACCGTGCAGGTGGTACGTCTTGATCCTTTTAAAAGTTCCAGTCGTAAACTTGTGATTGTCCAAAACAAGTTGGACAATCACAAGCTTACCAAATGGCGTCCTAGCTTCGTCTCTTCGATGTATATCAACTGACTGTTATATTTCTCTCTTGTGTCTCCCCTGATGATGTGATTATTACACGAAAGTGCACTTGGTAACTTTTCGTGTTTCATTTTCCCCGTGGACTCAAAGGAATATATATATATATATATATATATATATATATATATATATATATATATATATATATATATATATATATATATATAAACCTCAACAATGGTTTGTTTTATGCGGAAGTACTCTGCCATTTTCCACACATAATAGCTTCGGTGTTGCGATTTACATATAACGCCCAGACTGACGGGTCATTCCGGCAGAGGTGGGGGTACTAATAACTGCTGCTTCTGACGTGGTGATGACAATCTCCCTATTGTCTGGTAGGAATTGCAACCTAATTTGCATCGGAAATTTGCTCACTCAACTGCACTATCTTATCGGTTCCTTACGCCACCCTGACAGCTCCTGTGAATGTACTCGAAGGTTGTGGGGTTTACATATATATATATATATATATATATATATATATATATATATATATATATATATATATATATATATATATATAAACGCACAGGGGTGAGGCCCGTCAATTGTTGACGGGCGACGACGTGAAATCCTTGTCATATGACAATTGAATAGTGGGGTCACCTTCCCCAGCAGGTGCCGGACATACTCGGCGTCAAGCTTTCGTTTTCTGAGAATGACAACCAAACCTGTTGCCTCGCAGGAAGAAAGCGGCATCCCACGTCGACGCTTAAGGCCGACGAGTATAGGGATATGGACGAGTCTTTTAACACAAACGGAATCGACAGCTGTGGTGGTGCTCCACAGTTCAGCTTACCAACAGGGGTGGAAAAGTACACGGAAGATCCAGTGCTCCTCAAAGATTTATTACAGTACATTACAAGGCCACTGTATTTTGTGTCGACCAGCTGGAGCAGCTGAGAGACTTCTGTATTCTACCGTCCACCCAGTCTTCATCGTCTTTCATTCGCAGGTACATTGTGTAAGACATCAATAAGTCTGGGCACTTTATGCCACGACTAACATGCTATTTGGACGCTTAAGATCTACTTGTCCGTCGAGATAACCCCCTTCTCCCCAGGCATTATCTAGATACGTATTAAACACAGGAGGCTTTTATAACGAGGAATTCTGAATAAGTGGTTATATTACCTGTAGATAAGTTATTAGTTCAGTGCCTTAAATTCATCTTTAAACACACTCATTGAAGTCTTCACCTTGCCTTCCTGATTGGCGTTGCATGCAAACTACCGCGTACCCAGAAACGTAATCACTATGACGGTCAAATTTCGGATGATGGCCTCGATGTCAGGCCCAGATCATAAAGTGAGAGAAATTGACGAGTGATTTTTTAATTTGCCGATTTTCTTCGGGCCACTGACCGAAATTGTTGTCTTCGTCACCTTGATAACTTGGATGTGATGCAGTGATTCTTTACGTCATTTGATCATAGCTGCTGAATGTATCGTTTGATTCTCATACATCATTACCTTATCACTCGAACCAGTCCACTACGAGCCACTAACCCTCAGGCCTGACACTTTGGAAACCTATGCTCACAGAAATCCCTAGAAACTGCCTCTTGAACATGACGGTGCTTGTAATGCTGGAGTGATAAATGGTGTCCAAAACGCCGACGAGAAAGAGTAACACGTGCAAGTCTGGGGGGTGCAGTTTCAGTTAAGTGTATGTCTGGTGGGGAGGCATTTGTTATTAACTAAGGTAGGAGGTTGTTCAATGCATTCTTACTGTCATTCGGACGTCTGTCTCTACCAGGTCGCCCTAGTGACGACCTTCAGTGTAGGTAAAATCGAGAGACAAGGCCATAAGGTTCTGTCGACCTGTATGATGACACCCAAGTAGCGTCGACTATAATATGAAATCAGTTAGTGTCGACCTGTATAACAGCTGGGAGTATCGACCATTAGTCCACGAGGTTGCGTGGACCAGCTTAAAACCAGGCACAGTCGGCTAATATAACACAAGGTAGTGTCGACGTACGTAACATATGGTACAGCTGATGAGTATATCGTCACATCATATTGACCAGCATTTTACCAGATGCTGTCGATTGGTATAGAGTGATAATATGTTGGTTATTGCACTTTAAACCACCATGGTGGCCAGATGGGCCTCACGATACAATTAACATGCACAAAAACATCACGTCGTACCTACTATGAACAAAGACACATCACTGTAGATAGCGTGCACAAAGACATTACGATATACATATGCACAAAGACATTACGTTGTGGTTTAGTATGCACGAAGACGCCCCGTTGTAAACAGCATGCACCAAGACATTACACTCCGCCGCGGGTGAGGGGACTGGATGCCGAGTATGGTACCTCGGAGGCACACAATCTGACAGCGCTCGCCCAGGTACACTCGTAGATAGCACACCACCGAAGTCTACAGGAACAAGGTCATCTGCTACAACGTCTCCTAGCGCTGCTGCTCCTCCTCCTAGCGCTGCTCCTCCTCCTCCTAGCGCTGCTGCTGCTCCTCCTCCTCCTGCTGCTGGTGCGGACCTTGTCGTACCTTTTATCAACAGGTAACTTGTCTTAATAACTAACTCTCATGAGATAGATGATCTCCAGGTGTTTTCCGTTAACCGGGACGTGTCACCGTTAACCGGGAGGCGACTCTGTTAACCGGTATGTGTCCACCGAGGACCTTGTCGACCTCTACAGCTCTGTAGGCGGAGCCGAGCGACCTATGACCTGGATGTATTTCGAGGATATTCATTTGGGTTACGTCCCATTCTTCACGTCAGTGTTTACTGCTTTCTCTCTCGCCCTTTCTCACTCTCTCTGAGCGTCACCTGCTTTGTGGTGGGGCGGAGCAGCGCAGGGCCCCAGCAGGCAGGTGGTGATGGTGGGCGGTTTACACCTGAAGTGCCCGGGTCAGCAGTGGCCGGGGCGGCGTGAGAGGTGGTGACCACCACATCCGCTGCCCCAGGCCCCGTCTGTCCCTTCTGCTGCGCCACCGCCCGCTAACAGGTGGGAGGCCAGACACCTCCGGTGGGTGCTGGTGGTGTAAGGTAGAAGTGGAGAGAGAGAGAGAGAGAGAGAGAGAGAGAGAGAGAGAGAGAGAGAGAGAGAGAGAGAGAGAGAGAGAGAGGCCCTAGGAAGGCTGATGAATGCTGGGTGGAGGCTCAGGTGATAGTGGGGGATATAGGGTGTCGGTGCCTAATGAGAAAGAGACGGATGGATAGTTGGCCAGGCGAGGGAGTAGCTGCTGATTGTGGAGGGGATCGGTAGGGGCCATAAAGGTAAGGTGTTGAGGAGGAGTAATTAACTGTGGACACCAGACGCTAATTATGCGACATACTGCACGTAGAGATGATACGAAAGAAAGCAAAGGAGGAAGAGTGTGTGTGTGTGTGTCTATGTCCCCTTTTAGAATAACATACACAGATGACCGTACTGCTCCTATGTCAGGATAACACGACAGTGGATGAATTAAGAGTTTTCACTTTTTTTTTTATCTATTCCTCACACAAACGAGAAGAGCCTAGCTTAGCTGGCTAGTTCTACGTTGGTGTGTATTCCCGGGTGGCAGGTGTTCTGCCGACCCTCTCCCCACGAGCACCGGTCGGTCGTGGGGGGTGGGGTGGCAAACACCTGTGTAACATGTGTTGGAAGCGACACTTGTGGGCGGGTGTTGGATGTGGTAACCAGGGGACACCTGGACTGTGTCACTGACCTCCTGGCTTACTCATGGTCAAGGCTTTCTTAGTCACTGCCTCGTTCAGTGTCCATCTGTGTGTGTTTGTGTTCGCTTGCTGTTTCGTTTGTTTATATATATATATATATATATATATATATATATATATATATATATATATATATATATATATATATATATATGATACAGGTTCACCCAAGAGCAATGGCGTGTCCAGTGATCAGGGCTCTCTTAAAGAACACGTATATTCACGCACGCTATTATGTAAGCAACACTCCCATGTTGACATACATGAGTGTTCACTCTTGCCTTCATACGCCCATGGATGAATAAATGCAGTCACACACACACACACACACACACACACACACACACACACACACACACACACACACACATACACATACACGTGAATCTGCATATCAACTCCCAGAAGCATAACTCAGCAAACACAAATACATCGCCTGTGCAAGTTTTGCATGACGTATGGACGCACACATGGACGTACATAGACAAGGATACATATACATATGTACACACACATGCGCACAAGAACACCTAGGGCAACAGTGTTTATATATAGTATGCATTCGTTATCGTTATTTTAATGAGCAGGTCTTGAGAGCAACGAAGGAGGCATTAAGAGAGGGAGGCATTAATGCGATATTAGGCATCCCGCGCCCACCAACAAGTGGTCATAAGGGCTTCCAAGAACCCTCCACCTCATCCCAAAAGGCATATCGATTCCTCCCACATTTTCAGCCGGATCGCTGCTGTCCACAGAAAACGTAACCTTCTCCCTTGATGTCATAGAAACTGGCCACGTAATTACTTGCTTTCAGTCCCAGGGTGCGCGGTGTGTTTGTGTCCCCGCTTATCCCCCGTCATTCCTCGGTTTTACCCGCTCTTGTGTCTATTTGTTCAGCCTCCCGGCTATCTGGCAATGAGTGTACTTCGATATATGTATATGTCCGTACGTACGGGAGATGTAGACGTATGCATATCCTGTATGAGGAACAAAACCGGAGGTTATGAGACTCGTAGTGTTGGAATACCATCGTTGATGATAACACACTTCTTGACGTCCGTTGACGTTGAAGCAAAAACCTCGCCAAACCTCGCCAAATATATATATATATATATATATATATATATATATATATATATATATATATATATATATATATATATATATATATATATATATATATATATATATATATATATATATATATACATATATATATATATATATTTATATATATATATATATATGTATATATATACTCTTTTCATGATGTACTTATTCTTTCATATGTTCATGTACACGTCGATCCACATCTACTGCCTCCTGGGTAATTTTCCCTCGGTTGACTGATGAGTTCAATTTAATCATAGTTACTTAATAACTTTCCAGCGCCCCAGGCAAGCCGCCACGTCATGACGTAAGATGTGGGCGAAACGTAACCTCTGACGGCTTTATGACCCCCGTCGCACTGTGCAACACCGAAATGGATGTTGTCTACGTCCTATTGTTCGCCTGGACAGGTGCTGCTAATTGTTCCGTTGACCCCACTGGCTGACACCTGACCTTTGCACTTGCATCCTTGCTGACGCCGCGCCGTCCCGCCTGCATCATCAGTTCGTCGTGAGTCCCACCTTCCCTCTTCCCCCGACAGGAACCCACCGCCGCCACCACCACCGTCTGTCAACACGCCTCCCACCTGCTTTGCATATCTCGGCCCAGGTCGCTCCTCCTGATACTTTGTTGAATATTCAGCTCCGTCCAGTAAGCAGACCTTTTTTTTTTTTCTTTGAGTTCGTAAAGGAGGAGGAGGAGGAGGAGGAAGAAGAAGAAGGAGAAGAGGGAGGAATAGAGTGGGGAGTTGGAGGTGTCGGTCTTCTGGTTACAGGGAGAGGATGATGAGAGGGAGTGTGGGAGCGCACATATATATATTTCGTGGACATGGTAGAGTGTGTGTGTGTCATCACCATCAATCAAGGCCAGGAGAGTGCCGGGCTACCGCCCCTCGTTGTCAGGTCGCTGACTCTCGCGAGGTCCGTTCCAACGAACCCTGATGAGCCCCTCTCCACGAGAACGGTGCTGGCCCCCTGGGTGGGAGTGCACGTATGGTGGACGTCTTGCAGGTGCACACTGGATTGTAGTGTTCGGTGAAGGTCCCACTGGATAAGAGTGCACGGCAAAGGCCCAACCGGACAGGAGTGCACGTTTGAAGTCCTTCTGTTGCAAGGAGGAGGACCTCGGGAGTGCACGCGTGAGTGTTAGAAAACTGTCAGAGATAAGGAACTTCTGTGTGTGTGTGTGTGTGTGTGTGTGTGTGTGTGTGTGTGTGTGTGTTTTGAGGGTGCTTACTATCTGTTCCGTCCCTGCACTGAGGAGGGGCCGTCAGTCAGTATGACTACAGCTCACGCCAGGCAGACACCTGTCAGATCTAGCAGCAATATCCAGACCCTCGACTCTAGCGGACTCCACCTTTCCCATAACCCTTAACTTCTTCCTGTAGCCAGTCTCACTACTCCCACCACCTGCCCTTCCCTCTCCACCTCACTCCCTTCACCAAGCCTTCCACATACGACACTCTTCCACTACCCATCCACCACTTATTCACTTCTTTCCACCCGCGACCCGTGACACCCTCCCTCCCCCATCCTCCAGTATACAGCCCCACTTCTCGCCCTTCCCTGCTCCCCGCCACCGCCCCGCCCCGCCACCACCCCTCCGCCGGGCCGCAAGACCCTGCAGGTGTTGCCCGGTGGCATGGAGAGGGAGGTGGGGGGAACGCCCGCTGGCCACCAATTCAGCCGCCATTATCCCCACCTGATCAAGTAGGGCAAGACGGCTAAAGCCATATGCCGTGGCTTCGGCACCACCCACCACCAGCACTCATGGTTTCCCCTTCCCTCCACCATAACCCATGGCCTCTACCTCCTCTCCACCACCATCCACAGGCTCTCCCTCCCATACTCCACCACCCTCGCATTCCCATTCCCTTCCACCAACACTCACAGCTTCCCTCCCCCCCCCCCTTCACCACCACCCATTTCTTTACCAGCATGGCTTCCCCCTTCCCTTCCTCCACCAACTATGGCTTCCCCTTTCCTTTCACCACCACGAATAGATTCTTCCCCTCCTCCTCCTCCTACCATCCACGGCCCCTCCCGTCTTCCACCACCCATGGCTTCCCCCTCCCCCTTCCACCACCGCCAGCAACCCCCTCTCCTTCTCATGTAGCAGGGGTATGCCCGACAGTGGTGTGTTTCACGACCACGTAATGTGTTGCCTCTGAATGTGACGACCAGGTGCAGGTGGCCTACTGCTGCAACACTGAGGCTGGTGTTGTAAGTTCAGGACGCTGAGTTGAGGGAGACGAGTTAAGGGTGATAAGTTAAGGAAGCCCAGTTAACAGGTGTGTTAAGGGAACTGTTTCGTTGGGGCTGTGATAAAGAATCTGTGTTAAGGAACTGTGTTAAGAGGGCCTTAAGGAAGCTGTGTTGAGAAAGGCTAAGAGAAGGCTCGCAAACTTGCATCAGTTAACGCTGATGTTTCGTATGGAGGTTAGAGAGTCGGTCAGAGTTGAGGGAGTTCGGAACAGCCTCGTTAGCTCTTAGCAGTTACCAGTGATAGTGGAGAGGTTATGGCACATGCAATCTATCATCCACAGGACTTGGTGACTACGTACTGTAAGTGGACTGTAGCATTTAGCGAAGACTTATGAACCCATTAAGGTAATTCATTTTCAGAAGTGCTGAATGGTTGGGTGGATGATTGCATGACTGGACAAAGGTGTCATTCAGTATGAGATAGTTATTGAAGCATACCAAGCCATGTAATACTCAGTGTGGTCTTAGAATCAGGTGTTTATTTCTCCCACACCCATACGTCCACCTGACAGTCCCCCCTAGTAAACTAAACCTATCATCTCTCTTCTTCACCTTGTTAAAGTGTTGTCCTGTCCTAGTTACACTTCCTTCACTTCGTCACCTTGTATTCTTCACCTTGTCACATTGTCCTATCAACCTAGTTACAATGCCTTCCTTACCTCATTACCTAATTACACTCTCCTCTCCAGCCAGTCACATTGTCTCATTCACCTCATCGCGCAGTCTTCTCCACCTTCCGGGTCAGGTCAGAGCCAAGCAGTTCATACCTAAGGGTCTTGCCGACGTGCTCAAGGATCGTACCGCCGTGCTCAGGGGAGAACCTGTGTCCCTCTCAGTCTGGAGGGCGACGCACCTTGTCCTCCAGAAACAACAATATCTTAATGCCATCCGTAGGTCTGGTGCTGAACCTTCGTAGCGTTTCAATCTAGCGAAGGTAATTCTCTTTTTCCTCTCTCTCTCTTCTTCACACACACACACACACACACACACACACCAGAGAGGCACAGCTGACGCGGGCTTGATTACAGCTGTGCCTGCAGTGATAGAATGATAGTCGCAGTTCCACGGTGTTTTAAAGCTGGCGCTCAACCGGTCTCGTGGGGTCTTCAAACTGGCCCCCAGGGGATCGTTTTCATTATCCTATGACGAGGAGTCAGACCACGGAGGCTTTCCCGACTATATACACCAATGTCTCCATACAATGTGTGTGTGCCTCGTTGGGACGACGGCTTGTTGGGCCAATTGTCTTCTCATGTTGTTAGAGATATATTTCTTTTTTTTTCTGTCATTACTAAGCCTGGCCTGAGGCTTGTTCAGACTTGGCCCCGAGGCTTGTTGCTTGTTCAGGCTTGGTCCGGGGGGGGGTTTGTACTTGTTCGGGCCTGGCCTGGTTCTTGTTACTCGTCCCACTGATAAACTTCGTGTGGTGAGGATCGCTTACATTATCTGAGGTCGTAACGTTGCCACACTGTTCACTTTTATGTTCGTGAGACTTCATTTTACAGCGGTGAAACCCCTCCGGTGGTCTTCTTCGCCCCGGCCGCTTACCAGAATCCTGCCACATACCCGCCACATTAACCACCACCACCACCACTATCGCCCTCCCATTCCCAGTCCTCGCTGACGTTCCCCACCTCCCGCTCTCATCGCTCCAAAAACCACCGTTCTTATACCATGACCCATCCAACTTGCCCTGACCCATTACGTATTGTCTCCCTCCCGCAACCACCACTATCTCTACCATTTCCATTGACATCACCTTCCCATCTAACGCTAGCCTTCTCCGATGTGACCCTCTCACTAGTACACACACACACACACACACACACACACACACACACACACACACCACCGCCATCCCATTTACCGCTTCCATTCCACAACCCTTTCTTCCAGTTCATCGAGGTGAAGGGGGTGATGAGATGGTGATAGTGGCTAATACCCCTTACCCCCCTCTCTCTCTCTCCCACTTGCCCCAGAAGCCACGACCTATGAGCTCACAGTGAATACGTGATTAGTGATTCGAGCAAGACAGGGATTGGGAAGCAGCCGAGATTAGAAAGGCTGATATGAGTATTAGGTTACGGAGCTGTGGATACGCATCTGAAATGCGATGAAAGAAAAAAAAAGGAAGAGTTTTAGAGAGGATTGTGGGTGACAGAGGAGCTTCTGGATAAAGGAACTGTTAAGAATCGAAGGCTGATCTGGTGAGTACCTGAAGACGTGGTTTTGAAACAGTTATGGAGAAGAGTCCACTCCATCTGCATCGGTGATAACCTATGATCTTAGTAACGTGATCCTGGTCTGACATGAGGGGCTGACAGAACTCTGCCAGACGGAGTTCAACGGCGAATATTGAACCAGACGATGCTTCCTCCACAGGACTGGTCATCAGCATGACCCATAAGTGTACGTACGAAGGAAGAAAAACAATAATGAAGACGCCAAGAATTTACGACGCCTCCCACAACAATAGCTCCCAAGGAGGTAGATAAGAATCACCTCATACCACACGGAGGAGGAGGTCATCCAACACGTTCCTCTCCACCGCCTCCCTCACCAGCAGACTTCCTGGGATATTTCCCTACGTCTCCCGCAACATTCCCCCATCACCTTCCCCACAATAATCCCAAACTGTAGGGAGGGGCGGCGGCTGCGTCTTGCCTTCATGACCCCACGTGGGGAGGAGGTCAGGTCGGGACACACCTGCTGATCAAGGAAAATATCTGAAGGTTTATTTGTCGTGGAGGAGGAGGAGGAGGAGGTCAAGGAACCTCTTTATTTTGCATGAGTCGTCTGCTACAGTATTGAAGACTCGGTCGCTCAATAATGGTCATAAGGTATGACTTACTGGCGCGTCCTCATCCAGCTACACGCGAATGGCAATGCTCAAATGATTTGCCTCAAGTCTTCCCTCAGGGTCGTGAGCGCTTTGACACCCTCCCCACCCACCTACGCAACACTCCACCCATCTTATTCCCTGAGGCCTGACCTCTCTCTCTCTCTCTCTCTCTCTCTCTCTCTCTCTCTCTCTCTCTCTCTCTCTCTCTCTCTCTCTCTCTCTCTGCCATTGTGGCTGACTCGCCTCGTAGGTACTTGTAGGTAGGTACTCCCACTTTGCCTGTTTATGTGTATCCATCCATCTCCGTTTTACTCTGCCACTCACCTCTCTTTCAAATGATTATTCGTACAACTCATTTGTTCACCTCAGATGTCCGCTATCTTCTGCCACATAAAGTGACTCTCCTCCCCCTCCACCTCCTTTAATGACACCGGTTCATCATGATGTCACCGGTACTTCCCAAGGCTGTGAGAAATATAAGCTCCTCCAAAACTCACACCGGCATTAGTTGTACGAAGCAACTTGACCACTTCTCAGACCCTTCCCCTCAGTACTTGACCTGAATACTGATGAATTCGTCTCCTCTACGAGAGATTATTTTTTTTTTTCTTTATTCTTTTCTGGTAACGAGTGCATCAGACACTCCTCCTTTGTTCGGGAAATGACTCACAGCAACGCAGACGCCACTTGGCCAAACCCTGCCACGGGGGTTCATAACAGGGGTGTTTGCCTCAAATCGGCTGACCAGACCAACAGTTTACCAGGCAGCTTTACCCTGGCAACAACTTCCTCGGCCAGTTTTTACGTCCGTCCAGAACAAACATCGACGTATATAATAACGGTAATGAAAGGGATTTATTCTTCCTTGTTTTTCACTTGTTCGGTCGTAAGGAAAGTCATAAAAAGTCGTTGCTCGTCCACACAGAGAATTTTACCCCCCCTTTTTTTCCCCACCCCACTTCTCATGGACGCTTTCATTAACTATAAGATCTGCAGAAGGTCCTTAGTGGGTATGAGAAAGGTGGAGTGAGGAATTTACGAGATGGGAAAAAAAAGCAGAGATTTGAGAAAGGGATTTACACTACGTGTTCAAAATAGCGAAGGGTCGAGGCCGATGCATGTGTGATAGTGTGTATCAGCGAGGACGTAAGCATGTGATTTGACATGGCATACACACTGGTGGTGATGTAGACTGATCGGCTATAAGCATGACCATTAACTCCGCAGGAGACCTTGCCATTACTCCTAATACGTAGTTACGAAAGCACAGCACAAGCTCGCAAGCACCGGCAACATATGCGGACGTGCGTTTACGTACGCAAGTCTGCATATAAATCGGTGCCAAGCGACGCAGTTCCTCTACTGCCGCAAAGTCACATCCAGATACTACTGTCTTAATCCTTAGGGCACGACGGTACGACCTATGGGTGCGATCAACTTAACTCTTTAAGAAACTTTTTAAAGTTACAGGTCGCGCCACCATAAGTCGTGCTGAAGGTGTCGTACAGTCGTGCCCAAAGGAGTCAAATTACTCGTTTTTGTTTTGTTTTTTTCTCTGCCGTATTGTTCAGCTTATTTTGATTTTCTCTTGGGATCATGATTTCATTCATCATTCATACATACTATATGAAGGGGATGGAAAACGAGGATAAAACTGTCATTGGACATTAGTATGACAACAACAACAAAAAAAAGTTGGTCCAAAGGTCACTCAACCGCTTGGCCTCGAGCCCTGTCGTCGACGAGAGTGTCCAAAGCTGCAGCTAACGGGGTAGAAACACCCACGACATGAATCTCTGCCTTTGCTCGACAGGTACATACATTCGCAAGGGTAAGGTAAAAAGTGGGGGAGGGTAGCGGGAGACATCATCATATTCCAGGTCAATGTGTAATCAACACTCGACGATAGGCGGCTCCCAAAAGACGTTGGTGGGGCATCCATATACAGGGTCAGGATAGTCTCACGGGGGCGTTCAACATCCCAGAGAGAGAGAGAGAGAGAGAGAGAGAGAGAGAGAGAGAGAGGGGAGAGAGAGAGAGAGAGAGAGAGAGAGAGAGAGAGAGAGAGAGAGAGAGAGAGAGAGAGAGAGAGAGAGAGAGAGACCCGGGTGTACGGGTCTATGGGCCGGGCACAGCAGTGAGTCCCTTCTTATATGCAAAGTAGTTTCTTTCTTCACTTTAAGAGCGAGGGAGGCATTAAAAAGGACTAGCAAGTAGTCAGTAAGCCTCTCCCTCCATGGCAAGGATCGCGTCACATAATGTACCTGGGAGGGAACACCGACTCACATCAGATGGGAAGGCAAGATGGTTCGGCAGAGTATTCCAAAGCTTCCCGAATTCCACGCCCGAGGTGCGCTGATACGGACTAGTCTCCGGCCTGAGGTGAGGAGGGAGAAGGCAGGAACCCAGTGTTTGGGGGGAGGAGGTGACTTTCTAAACTGAACCCGGGAGTTTTCAGTAAATCGCCGAAAGAATATGCTACTAAGCAGAACCCGGTATCACCACTTTCACACTCGATGTTTAAGGTTGATCAAAGATAACCAGATTGATCCCTCATTTTCATCATCTGTCACAACTTCTGCCAATATGATTTATTGCTGTTCTGTATAATGACGCCATTTCACCTCCGTGGCACCTTGAGAGCCATCAAGAATTCACTGGCAGGTATCGTCTTCTTCCTATGACTCTTACTACTTCCAAAGTCTTTGACTGTATCTCTCTCTCTCTCTCTCTCAGCCACTAGCTACCTCTCCCTCGAGTCTCATAGTCTTCCGCGAGATCATTAGTATGACTTTCGTAAGGCGAGATCCATTGTTGATATGCTTCAAATGTCTAGTCATCCCCTTTGAGAGACTTTGGGGAATCCTATGTTGTAGCCACCGATAGCTAAAAGTGGGGCATTGGGATGTGACCTCCGAGATCCCTTCCTCTAGTTTTCCTCCCTTATTCTCTTCTCTCATACGTAGCTTCCTCTCTGACCCGCGAATGTTGATGAATCAGCCTCTCCCTAACATGAGCGGCCTCCTCCAGGGTTCTGTGCTGTCTCCTATGTTCTCCCTTTTTGTCAACGAGTTCTTTTCTTCAACGAATTACCAAATGTGTACGTACGATGAAAACTCAACATTGCATTCCTCCACCCTTTGCATATCCTCTCCATCTTCTCTCACCCGATCTACGCCTCGTCTCGTCACAGCAACCTTTATAAGCTCAGATTTCTAGATAGGATTTCCCAATGGGGTGGACGTAACATAGGTAAACTTTATGCATCTAGAACCGAATTTCTCTCTACTTCTCTTTCTCTCTATCTTGCAACTTTCCCGTTGACTTCGGTGACTCTACAATCCTTCCACTCGATAAACATACCTGGTAGCACCGTAGCATCTAATATATCCTGTAATCTCCACATTACACAGAGGGCGAAGTCTCCCTCTAAGAGACTGGGAGTCCTGTGCAGATGCCGGAGATTCAGCAAGCCACTGTGGCATATAATTAGCCTACTGTGTGGTGGATGGCAGCAGCTCAGGAGTGGGCCGTTACGATGTCTGTTTCCTTCCCTACGCTGCTAAGTTTTGGTGCTCTTTACTTTCTTACTTCTTTCTCGTTAGATGCGCACGCGTTTCCTCTCATCAAAAACTCCCAGAGTTTTCCTGCTTACTCTTCTTTCTTCTCTCTCTCTTTACGCCATTATGTTTCAGTTACGCTGAGCCTGGAGTCTTCAACTTAAAGAAAACAAGAAACTGAAAAAAAAAGCTATCATGCCCAGTATCTTCCGTGTCCTTACTTGGCCAGCCTGGATCCGACTGGTATGGGCCACATTGTTGACCCTCACCACCATACACTGTCTCGATACCATCTCGTGTCTCCCTTAACTGCTGGGGACCAGGAGAGTATTAGCCTTGGTGACAAACGGAGGAGCTTAATGATAGTTATGACCCAGCTTGGCTGCCTCGTCCTTATACCGTGCAACCTCCTCCTTGCCTACCATACAGCTGCAGATATAACCCACCTCCCCTCCTCCCGCACCACGTTAGACGACTCCCCCCCATCTTACCGACACGGAGTGTGAAGATTATAAGCATTTATTAGACTTACAGTTTTCTGTGACTTGCAACCCAGAGTAGCAAGGGGGAGCTGTGACTGCGGGTGTTTATCTTCAAGGAGTCTACGAGAAGCATATCAATGAGGGAAGGGGGAAGGGAGGGAGGGAGCAGTGGGATACTAGAAGAAGAAGAATCCCTTCCCCCCTATTCCTCCCACACCCTCCCACCACCGGCACAACCAAGTAATCCCTCTCTTGTTGTCACTAGTTCCACTCCTTAGTTCTCTGAGGTCCGTGGCTGGGTTCAGTAGCTATTCTACTTCATAGTACGAAAGTATCAGACGTCTTGCTCCCACCTGAGTCCTCTTGATTGAAGAAGAAATCTTCCCCTTCACCATTTTCTTCTTCATAAATCCTCTTGCTTCCTCTTGCTCAGCGTCTTCAGAGATCTTTCTCCGCTCCACTTCCCTCGCCCTCGCACAACCCACCTCCGGCCTCGAGATCGTGACCTGACCTCTGCCTTTCCCCTCATTTGCACCTCTACATTACCGTGACACCTCTCCAGACCACACCCCTCCAGCGCCTCCTCCGCCTTTCTCCGCAGCCAGCGTGAGCCAGACGCCGCTCGTTACCTGGCCGCCCTCATTAGCTCCTCCCGCCGTTCCTCTCCTTCAGCGTGGCCATCAGGATGACGTGGGGCGCCCCTCCCCCCCCAATCCCCCGCCCCCGCCCATCCGTGGCCGTGTGGCCGCGCCTGCCACTGGGACTCCTGGCTGTGATCCACTCATCATCTTGTTGCTCCAGAGGTCAGCCACCCGACGGTGTACGCTTGGTTCCCACGCTGTGGGATGTACCCGGCCCAGCCGACCTCCTGCCTCGCGGGGGTAGAGTACTGGAGCTAGGTGGTGGGGCGGGGTGGAGGTTACTGGTGTTGGATGGTGGGGTGGGATGGGGCGGTGGTACTGGTTCTGGGTGATGGGGTTGTGGGGTTGGGTGTTGGGGTAGGGGCGCGCACTGGTGTTAGTTGGTGGAGGGTACTGGAGCTGGGTGCTGAGGTAGGGGGGTGTAATGGTGCTGAGGTAAGGGTAGTAGTACTGGTGTTGTGTGTCGGGTGCAGGTACTGGGTAACTACCCAGGTATCAGCCAGCAGTCATGCGGCTGAGTATGTTTTAGTGATGGGATGTGCGACCTCTCGGGTCACCACTACTGCTGGGAGGCCGGACTGTAGTAGTGAGGCTGAGCAATAGAACTGGGAGGTGGAATGACACGGTGAGGATCGTGGCGACACTAGTGTAGCCATGTTGTGTGTATCGATGTGAGTGTGGGTGTCAGGGAACCCAGTGGGTACTGATGACAGGTGACTGGAGTGATATATATATATATATATATATATATATATATATATATATATATATATATATATATATATATATATATATATATATATATATATATATATATCATATTCATATATTCATTTATGTATTACCCCTGGAGACGGGAGACAGAACACTACTCACGTACGATTATATCTTGCGTGTCGTAGTGGATGACTACGTGGGACGGGAGCGGGGACTTTCCCCTCGTGTATTACTTTTAAAACAAATAAAAGGAACTGAGAAAGTAACCAAATGAGGATATTTTCTCCGACCACTGAGGAACCGAAGGATTAAAAGAAATGATATATTTGTGTCGTCATTGAACATTCGTTCGTCCAACTCGAAAAACCACACGTTATATATGCAGACTGCACATATATAGATATCCTGATCATGTGGTCTCTGTGATTGCTCGTGAGCTTGGTAACACGTTGGCTGCAGTTGCTGAGGAGTAAGATTGGCCCTTTCGGAGACCCACATTACCTATAAGACTAAAGTGTATTCAGTCGCTATTCTAAGCACCTGGTATGTCGTCCACACTCAGGCCATCGGTTAGAGTCTGACTGGTGGAGGTTTAGTGATGGATCGAGACACATCAAGCTTGTATCTCCCGATATAGAGATCCTCCCTTGGTAGACACAGGCGAGCACAAAACTCGCTAACGTAACCACTGGTGGTCATTGTCGTGAGCGAGCGATCAGTCCAGACGGCACACCTGGCGTTACGGCGTTACTCTGTGAGCATAACGCCGAGGGAGGTGATGAAATAACGTCTGCTTTCTAGCGAAGGAGTGTGAGTGCCTTCTCCAGATGTGTAATGGAGTTCAGAGTGCACGTTCCCGACACCGAGGCTGGAGCAGACCAGCGCGCTACTTCGGCCATGTCCTCAGCGAGCGGCGGTCGGGTTCTTGTCCCATCTGTCTGTCCCTCTCTCCTCAGAGTATCCTGCTCTTTCCCTCGCTCTCAAGGTATCATCTTTTTTTTTTCTTTTTTGGTCCTCGGGATATATCTTTTTTCAGAGCAGCCAGTTTTTAAACCGGTTAAGAAGTAAATTTCCCTGGCCAGTCACCCCAGAACCACCCTCGAGTCCCGATCAAACTTTATTTGTTGAATTTTTTTCGGAAATACACACACACACACACACACACACACACACACTCATATATTATATATATATATATATATATATATATATATATATATATATATATATATATATATATATATATATATATGCACACTGTGTTACTTTTGTCTTAGGGCGATACACATTTATTCTCCACTTAATCAAAACAGCAATCTTTTCCTCCCTAGTGTGTGTGTGTGTGTGTGTGTGTGTGTGTGTGTGTGTGAGAGAGAGAGAGAGAGAGAGAGAGAGAGAGAGAGAGAGAGAGAGAGAGAGAGAGAGAGAGAGAGATAGAGAGAGTGATGTTACCGGACTCCCCCTACAAGTGGTTACATCACCGGTCATAGTTCACCTTCGGCAAATTTATATCACCGCCGATGAACGTAGGGGAGTACACGATCACTGAGGAGTTTCTCGTTAACCAAGAAGTCCATCACTTCCCTGCTCCTGGGTGAAGCGCATCCTACAATGTTGTAGCAGTCCCATAAGAGTGATTCTTGGGTTTGAATGCCCAGTGAACACTACCTCTATGGCACACTGTGACGTGAGTGACACAAGGGTGGTGTCTGGCGTTACCATGTCATCCATGAGGCTCCCAGATGAAGGAAGCTTTCCACTTTCTCTACAGGCGAGGCCGATAACAACCACACCATCGCTGTCACGTATTCCTGACCCCCGTTGGCACAGCAGGCCACTGCGCAGAACCACTGTGGCAAGGCTGTTCAGTGCGCTCGGTGCTCTGGTATAGTGGTGGAGGAGAGATCGTAACACACACACACACACACACACACACACACACACACACACACACACACACTGCGGGAGAATGCAAGATGACATGACTAACAGAGTGGCGAGTTCTGTGGCTTGGTCTGGTAGAACTAGCGTTAGCCACCCCCACCCCACTGTAAAAGTAATGCATGTCTATGTATATACACGACTCTGCTGGGGAATACTGGTTAAGGCAAGTGCAGTAGACAGAGGTGAGAGGGAAGGTGTTATCCAAATGGGGGATGATAGAAAACAGGGTGAAGGTCTGAGAGGATCAGAAGTACTAAATGAATCGTAAGATATAGAAATTTGTTACTATGATGACTCAGTGTAGCATCGTTTCTTCAGGAGCAGAAGCCTCACACTTTTTATCTATGTATATGACCCATATATATATATATATATATATATATATATATATATATATATATATATATATATATATATATATATATATATATATATATATATATAATGTGTGTGTGTGTGTGTGTGTGTGTGTGTGTGTGTGTGTGTGTGTGTGCAGAGAGAGAGAGAGAGAGAGAGAGAGAGAGAGAGAGAGAGAGAGAGAAGGGGAGAGGAAAGAAACCGGAAATACTGGGGCGAGAAATACCAATACGTAATGACATTAATGGAAAAATTCCACCTCACAAACGAAACAAAAAAAGAATTAAATAAGATGAGGCTTTTGTTCCCGAAGAAAAGAATTAATAAGGACCAAGATGAGGCCAGCAGATAAAGCTGACGAAGGAGGGTGGTATAGAAGAGAGAGAGAGAGAGAGAGAGAGAGAGAGAGAGAGAGAGAGAGAGAGAGAGAGAGAGAGAGAGAGGTTCCCTCCTCCTCCTCCGTCTTCACTGCTACAGTTCTATCTCCGGATCTTGAGTTATGGCGGATGAGAAATGGACTTGTGACTGGCATGAAATTCTTTCTGTTTACACACACACACACACACACACACACACACACACACACACACACACACACACACACACCACACACACACACACACATATACACACACACACACACACGCGTACACACGTGGTCACAAGTAGATACGATCATAGGAACACACACACACACACACCCTAAAACATAGATCCAAAAACTCTCTCTCTCTCTCTCTCTCTCTCTCTCTCTCTCTCTCTCTCTCTCTCTCTCTCTCTCTCTCTCTCTCTCTCTCTCTCTCTCTCTCTCTTTCCTGCACACCTACCGTTACACTATTCCTCTGGTTTTACGAGTTAGTTAGATTAAACAATTATAAATCAAGTCAAAGACCATGTCATAATAACTAATGAGTCTAGCTGACCCGTTCATGAGTCTTGCCGTTGTGTTCAAACGTTCTGCCATCGTGTCCAAAGACCTTACCGTTGTGTTCACTCGTCTCGCCGTTGTGTTCAAAGGTCTTACCGTTGTGCTCAAAGGTCTTACCGTTGTCTTCACTACTCTTACCGTTGTGTTCAAATGTCTTAACGGCGTGTTTACTCATCTTACCGTTGTCTTCACTACTCTTACCGTTGTGTTCAAAGGTCTTAACGGCATGTTTACTCATCTTACCGTTGTCTTCACCGATCTTACCGTTGTGTTCAAAAGATCTTGCTGTCGTGTTTCAGGGGATCATATACGTCCCAGTCCTCTTGACCTTTATCTGTAACTCGGCTTACAGCTTTAGAGATTGCGTCGTAAACCATTTGAGATGGTCGCCTCCCTGAGACGGGGCAGATATAGCTCACTGACGGGGTTGCCCGAGAGAGAGAGAGAGAGAGAGAGAGAGAGAGAGAGAGAGAGAGAGAGAGAGAGAGAGAGGAGAGAGAGAGAGCACGGGATGTAAAGAAGGGGGGATCGAGGCATGTAGGAGTGACCATTACCAAAATAAGACAAGGGAGTCGATCCTGAGAACTAACCTTTGGACAGGTCATCTCTGCAGCCTCACTCTCCCTGGCACTTACGAAGAGGGTTGACGGAAGGGACATCATGCGAATCAGAGCCATTGAATCATGCGAGCAGATATGCAAAATTTGAGGCTGTTTATGTGATGTTTTTATAGCTATTTATGATGCATTTCCTTCACATGATAGATTTTCTTCACGTAGTGCTCAATATAATATTTCCTTTTTTTTTTTTCTTCTTGCTATTACGTGTAGTTGATGAATCCTTGATTCCTCTTCGGTAAAGCTGTCCTTCTTAGGTTGATCTCTATACTTCGGTCGTGCAGAAACACCTGCAAAAGTCCTAAGGAGGAATTCTCATGAGGACTGACGTGATGGTTAATGAGAGGCAAACAAGAAGGGTTTGGAGGGAAAGATAGTAGGTAGAAAGCTGGTGAAAGGAAGATAGAAAGGTATTTGGAGAGGGAAGAGAAAGAGGAGATTGGCGGATGAGAGGCTTGTAGGAGTAAGATGTTGGTGGTTAGGTAAGATTTGATTGCTCATGTAGGGGAGGTTTATGGAAGCTGAAGAGGTTTGGTTGGTCAACACTTGGGTTGATTGGGTAATACCGTAAGCTGGCTAACCAACTAACCTCATCCAGCTTACACCATTAGTTCCCCGCCCTTGCAAACTTTTTCGTGCACTGCCATCAACCATTTTCATTTTCCCTCCTTCTCCTCCTCCAAACTCTCTTCTTTTTCCCTCTTCTCTCCAAGACATCCGGTTTCTATTCCTCAATATTCCTCTATCCTTCTCCACGCTCTAACCCTCTAGTCTCTTATCATCCATCTTCCTCATCTGTTCTGCTCGTTCTTTCTACATTCCTCTTACCCCCACTCATCATCCACCTTCCCCCTCCCTCCTGCTCCTTACACCCCCCCCCCCCCCCAGCAATTCTCACCTAACCTAACCTCCCCCTCTATACCGAGCAAGCACCTCCCAACCCAACCCCCCCCACCCACTACCCCTCTATTCAACCAGCATTCCCTCCCCCCCACTACATAAAACCTGCAGTGTAAGCGCAAGACCGGCAGTTGGTCCCCTTTCCACTCCACAAACCCCCCCTCCAGCCAATCCCCTTCACCAACACCACTTCACAAACGTGTCAGCAGCCCCTGTGTGAGAGAGAGAGACCCCACCCTCACAAGATGTAAATTTTTTACAGCCTGTGAGATCTGACTTTACCTCTTTGGAATTAACTCCACCCTCCTCACAGTCCACGCCTTCAAGAACTAAAACTTGGTTTTCCTCGACCGATTCACAACGTCTCGTTCTCCCTGTTTCTAGACTGTGTGATTTAGAACACCTAATATCATCAATTCACGTTTGCAAGACTCTAGGTGCTCTTGCCGTTTCGCAATGCGTCTGTGTTCATTCTGTCGATGATGTTATTTAACCAGTTTGTATCTGCTTTTGGCACACGTTTTCCGACTCTGTCATGCTCCTTTTTCTGTCTCTGTTTCTTTCTCTTATTCCTCTTTTTCCAGTCTCTATCGACTCCTTTCCCATGGGTGCTTATTCTTCGTTGTGCACGGCTGAAGATCTTGTGCCCCTCACGGTCCGTTGGCTAAAGAAGGACTTGTCTCACACTACGGGTTGCGAGCAGCTTTCCCCTGCCCTACCTTCATCATTCTCTTTCCTCCTGCTGATGCTTCGAAGTGAATCTCACTTACCATTTCGTCTGTTTACCTTCGTTCTAAACGTTTGTATTTCACTGTTGTATTTCTTCGCTCTTGAGTCTTTACGCTTGTGTGTCGTTTTTGTCCCTTAATTTTTTTTTTTTTTTTTTTGCTTTCTTCCTGATATTCCAAGTTTCTCGTTTCATCACACTATACCTTGCATGTTTGTAGTTTCAGTTTCATGCATCCTAGTTTTCCCACTCCTCCTGGAGGCTGCCTTCCTTGTCTTCTCATTATCTTCTTATCTCCATCCAAGTAAATCCTACTCCCTATTCTATCCTTTGTAGTTCATTTTACTTATCCTTCATTTTCCTCACCTTCCTCCCTTTATTTTCCGTATCTTCCTCACTCTCTTTACTCATCCTTCCTTAACTTCTTCCTCTGTACCTTCTACTCCCCGCCTCCTCACACCTCCTCTCTGTTATTCCCCTTCCGTCTACCTTTACCCTCTCTATCTTCGCTGCCCTAAGGCTTTTAAAGCTTTTCCTTCATCTTCTCCTCCCTGGCTCCACTGCCAATCCCTCATCATCCTTCATCATCTACTATCCTCTTCCTCCCTCCCTCCCTCCCTCCGACGTCCTGCCTCTCCCTCCCGTGGTCGCTGCTAGCCCGGCCCCCACAGTAATCACCGGATGAGCATATTCCTAGGGGCATCCCAGGTTCCAGCTCCCATATACAGGCATCACGAAGCGAACGGTGTCCGAACCCGGCCAACCCCCTGAGTGTCTCGTGACCCAAGCTGTCGAATCCACGACCCTCCTCCTCGTTCATCTGCCTGGCAGACCTCGACCTAGTGTTGTGGTGACAGGCGCCGAGGGGGGGCGGCGCCCCGCACTCCTGAGGGACTCACGTTTAATAGATGGAATCTACGTCGTGCAAATCGCCATTAATCACCCGCAGTAGCCCGGATTACGCAAGGTAGAACACATTATGTACGCTAATGAATCAACCCGAAAATCCCTGACGTTGATTACGCGCCAAGGCAAGAGGGGAAGTTAGCGTACCTGGTCCCATCGAGCGTATCACAATGGGCTTCTTAATCAGGAGTAATCAAGTGTAATCAATGAGCAGACAGTAGGCAATGATTATACGATTGGTAGAATACAAGGCTGAAATACTGGGACAGGCTATGCTATTACGAGCGGACCACTGGCCAATGTTTATGGCATTGGCTCGGCGCTCCCGCAATACCCGCGCTTGCTGCACCAAACGCCATCATTATTTTCGGGAATTTGATGTGTCATAAAGTGCATCATCCACTTACTTCCACCGGACACTTAAGGTGGGTTTACATGTGAAATTACACCTCTAATCGGTGGCGTAACTACGCCTTGATCGTAGATGAAATATGCGGGTTCGTTTTACGCGCCTTTATGAAGCAGTTTCGAACGCTAGTTCCTCATCCTCGCCCGGAAAGAGGTCACAGATTTTAGGGGGAGGGGGGGATAATCACGTCATTAGCGCTTTCTAATTGGCAGATTGACCCCTTTGGCTCTCGACTAGATATATTCATTACTTACCCTCGCTCGGTGAGGCTGAGCGAACGTCCTTAGCAGGAAGTTATGGCGTATATGTATATATATATATATATATATATATATATATATATATATATATATATATATATATATATATATTTCTTTTCTTTTAAACTATTCGCCATTTACCGCGTTAGCGAGGTAGCGTTAAGAACAGAGGACTGGGCCTTTTTTGGAATATCCTCACCTGGCCCCCTCTGTTCCTTCTTTTGGAAAATTATATATATATATATATATATATATATATATATATATATATATATATATATATATATATATCATCCGTTCTTGTCGGGAGCCTTCGGCGATAGTGAGTGAGGGAGGGGGAGGGTTGAGCAGATGTTTCACTGGGCTTCAAGTGAACGAGAGAAGCGAGGCATCACCAACATTGTTACCACCTCCATCATCAGCATTATTACCTGTGGCATTTCTGTCATCATCCTCGTCACTGTTTTCAGTATAGGACTCCCTGAAGAATGCTTTCTCATGCTTTTCGTTCCTTAGATTTTTTTTTTCCTGCGTTTTCTATTGTTCGTAACTACCTCTAATTATCATTTTAAATCATTTATCAGGTTTTATTCTTTTTCTCTTATTTGTTCTTCAATCTGTTTCTTTACTTTCTTAACGGATTTTATTTTTCGTTCACTTTTTTTTTTGCATCATATCCACTCGTTTCCCGTTCTCTTATCTAATATTTTGTTGTAATTACTTCTTGGTGGATATTATCTTATTCGTCTGATTACTCTTCCATATATAGGCTAAACTTCCTATGTTTTCTGCCTTCACATTCAGTACTCCTCCTCCTTTTCTTCTTCTTCTTCTTATTCTTCTTCTTCTCCTCCACTTGTTCTTTTTATTCTCCTCCTCCTCCTTCTTCTTCTTCTTCTTCCTCCTGCTTCTGTCACTCCACCAGGAGGAGTGGTTACGTGGGTAAGGCCCAGCACTGCCCGCAGTGGCATGACTGTCCACATCACTTATGGCTGTGAGAAAGGCGAGTGACCACTGCTGTAACGGGCTCCTTATTCATGCCTGACATATGGCTACGTCCCCTCCGCCACACTCACGCCTCCTCCTCCGCCCTCCGCATCCTCCTTTCCAAGCGGGGAATCATTTAATTTAATGGATGCCCGAGGAAATCGAATCACCTGCAAATGTAAACACAGCGTCAATGTGTCGGGCTTGAGTGAGTGACAGAGAGGAGCGAGATCAGCATCGCCAACACGACAGACGTGGCCAGGTCACAGGGAACGACTGGGCAAAACCTGCTTCCCTGGATGGATCTCCCTCAGTAAACACCGCTTTCCACTGACCCATCATACCCCCCTGTGAGGTTACCATCACTCCCTCTACACCCTCTTAAGGTAAATACCTGCCTTCTTTAACCTCGACCATTGTCTTAGATGACAATAGTACACTACTTATTATTATCTTTCTAAGTTTACAGTACCTGTTTGTGGTTGATAGTTCACCTTCTAACTTTCTCCATTCTAACGCTAACACTCCCTCCTACGAATTCCAAGTTAGCATCACACTCCTTCCCATCCTCCCACTGAAGGCCCCTTCCTCCTCATTTCTCCTCTTGAGTTAACACCGTCACAGTGGTTCTGTACCTGACACCCATCCTTTCCTCAGCGCTCACCTGCTCTCCACCCAGACCCCCACCTGCCGGCAGACTTGCCTCTCACGTACGCATCACTCGTCCGTGTGTCCACTGGCCCTCAGGTTAATGCAGTGCTCCATGCACTCACTGCTCTGCCAGCCAGCCTCCTGACACGACTTGTCAGTCTCGCTACCTGTCTGCGAAGCTAACACACCTTGACAGCCAGCCTCTCGCTACTCGCCAAACTCTATAACAAAGCTTGACAAGTCTTACTTCCCGCTTGCAGAAACTGATGCAGACTGAGAGCTTTGTTATATGCTTGCGAGCTTTACATAGCTTGACAGCTTCACTACCTGCTTGACACAATAGCTTCTGGACCCGCCAACTAACCTGACGCATCTTGACAGCCTCCGTCTCTCCCTCCCGGTTAATGAAACTGACAATACTTGACAGCATCCTTGCGTATTTTTCAACCAACCACGAACTACCAACGAACCCAGCACTATCCAACAGCCTCCCTGCCTACCAGCCAACCTACCTGGCATTGCTTAATGGTCGCTATTAGGGCTCACCTCTACCCCTGCTTGACCTCATCACTCCCCCCTTCCCCGAACTTCGCCCCCCATCGTTTCCCATTACCACGTCTCCTCCCACATGGACCAGCGGCCCGCTCTGTCGCCTGTCTTTGCACACCTCCCCCAGATTAGCCCCATCATCATCTCCCGCCACCACTCTTCCTCCACAGCACCTCCCCAATTTACCCCCCTCGTCATTCCAGGTCAATGCCCCCTACCTCAGGAGCTCCTCCAGCTTAACCCCCTCCCCCCACGTCATCCCGAGTCAGTGCCCCTACCCCAGCAACTCCTCCAGCTAGCCCCGTCATCCCCCCGGTGCTGCCCCGCCCCTCGTAATAATACTGTTCACTTTCCGGTCAACGTCTTACGGCATCTGCCTGGCCGGAAACGGGGCAGGTGCTGGGGGCCTGGTGATGAGGATGATTGTTCCCTCGTTAGGCTGAAATGTGTCTGCTTGTCCTAAGGGTGAGAGAGGCATGGGGGATGGTGGGTTGATGGTGAGGGGCACTGCGGAGGAAGAGGGGAGGTGGAAGCGGAGGGGGTGAGTGGTGGTGATCGTGGTCGTGGTGGTTATAGTAGCGATTGTAGTGAAGGTAGTGGTAGTGGTGGTAGTACTTAGTACTGTTATGGTAGGAGTTATGGTATTAAGAAACGTCGTATGGGTGATGGTGACGCTACACTACATCGTATCATGGTGGCAGTGATGGTATGAGGACTCACCATGTGGGTGATAGTGTGTGTGTGTGTGTGTGTGTGTGTGTGTGTGTGTGTGTGTGCGTGTGTGTGTGATGATAACAGTGATAATAACACTATATAATGAAAATTGTCGGTAATGGTGATGACGATGATGTAGCCTTCTTTGTCAGCGAGGCCAGGCGACGATGTCAGTGGCGATAAGGCGATGGATGCACTGGTGGTGACGTTGCCGATGGTGATGAGAAGCAGAGCGAGAAGCGCTCGAGTGGATGAAAGGAAACAGTATCTCGAAAGGAAACTGATATCAACCTGGAGATAAGATCGCAAATCCAGGAAGAATTTACGAGACCCTGTACATTATAATCATGGTTGTTAGCTGGCTCGTCATGTTTATATCAACGAGGTCATTACTTCGGCGGAATTTCCGAAAGAAAACTAGTATGAAATTAGATAATTATCAAGACTACAACATCAACGAATGGCAAAAACTGAAGCGGTTTTAAATCCGCCTCATCAGTCAGGCTAATGTCAATACCTTTCTTTAGAAATTTAAAGACGAAAAAAAAAGAAGAAAATTGGAAATAAAGAATTAGTGGCAAAAGGTACAAAAATAGTAACATTAAGAGCATGACTGAAATTGGAAATGAGATAAGCCAGATGGCAGAGAACCAGTTACAGGTGGAGCGCCAGGACCTGTGAGAAGAGATGAGGAGAAGTGATCTATCAAGTCTGACGACACACCAATCATGAGGAGAAACACTACCAGGAGACAAGGTACACCAGATGTAATCACTGTAGTAGTAGTAGTAGTAGTAGTAGTAGTAGTAGTAGTAGTAGTACTAGTAGTAACACTAGTAGCTCTAGTAATGATAGTAGTAGTAGTAGTAGTAGTAGTAGTAGTAGTAGTAGTGGTAGTAGTGGTATGGTGGTAGTGGTGGTGGTGGTGGTGGTGGGGAAACCTAAAGAAGTCCTCCGCCGAGCCAGCCTCTCCGTCGGGAGATAACCGCAGGTTCTGGCTGGGGCTGCTCCTCTTACCCCCATCCCACCTTCCCACCCTTCCATCCACCTGCAGATGAAACCACAGATATACATCTGCCTGCAGATAGTACGTGCTCTGCAATACTAATGTCCAGGCGTGTGTGTTTATATATATATATATATATATATATATATATATATATATATATATATATATATATATATATATATATATATATATATATGTATATATTGAGTTTTGAAGAATCTATATATAGTTGTTCTGTATCCTCTCCTCATGCAGTGTAAATCAAAGAGATGAAATTATTTTTTGGGCCTTAAATTCGGAGAAAATCAAAAGTATATCACACACCAATACATTAATCCCTTTATACATCACCAGCTGTATGATCTAGGGACATACGCAGTGTTCTCATCTGGACTGAACACCTGGAAAACAGACCTTATACATTCCGTGGCAAGAGCCCTCTCTGGGGACTCTAAAACCAACACACCACTAGATGTGTAAACCCTTGTCCGAATGGCGATGCCTCAATACCAGACCGGATTCCATCCGTACTATACCGTCGCCTCCTCTGCCTCCTCCTCCTTCTCCCCAGCCTCCTTACCCAGGCTACGGACGACTGATCCAGATACCCCGAGGCCTTCAACCCAACCTGAACCTGACTCAGGATCCGGTCACAAGTACCAACACATCACTGCTTAACAAAACGTTCCCATCCGTTTTATTCTGGAGAGGTGGGGGGCCATGGCTACTGGCCATGGCCAGGTAGATGGGTCAGTTGCCCTCGGGGCTTCCTCCTCACACTAGCGAAGTCGACACACACAGAGAAACAACTATAAATCAACACTCTTTTGATCGTAGCTGTTTTGGGAAATAACGTTTTGATTCCTTCCTTTCACCGAACGGTGTAGAATGGCGTGTCTCTCGCTACCCCGAGGATTTTTCTTCTCTTCTTTTTCCCCGAAAAAAAAAATCTGTTGAACTAGTGACATGTGTCTGTTCCACAGCTGCAAAAGAAATACGAAAATAGATATTTTCGTAATCTCACCATACGCTGGTTGAGAGGGCACGTTGATAAAGTTCTTGTTATTTCAATATTTTCATGGATATTGAGGAATATTAAGCGCAGCTTCGTGAAGACACACATTGTGCAACATTATATCGAATCGAGTATTCTGACTACCACTGTGACTCATGCCTCCATACACCGTTGTGTCCTGTTAACTTGAGAGGTGCGAGCCACAGCGGGGGAGGGAGTGGGAAAAACAAGTGGATGAAAGTAATTGTTATCATACTTTGCTTCCGCTAAACTGAGCCCTGAGCATCCTACCCTGGTACAAAACACTATCGTCGACCATCGGCGCATAGAATCAAGGCTGCTATACTTTATACAATCCTAAGGAGAGTCAATACACTCACAACTCTCATAGATGCGTAGGTTTGGTGCTGCCAGACTCTCTGGCTGTTTGCGGTCACGCCGCGAGTAAGAAGTTACTTTCGACTTGGTTGTACGATCGGAGTAACAGTCTCGTGGATGAGCTTCTCAGTCCAAAGAAGGTCCATCCTCTCCCTGCTACTGAGTGTAGCGCAGCCTTGGAGCTGCAGGAGCCCCTTAAGAAGGGGGTCCTGAGGTGATTAAACAATGATGATATGCATAGAGTCTCGTCATTCGTTCATATTCTCACATCCGAAAAGAAAATCTTTGATAGGTGTTTTTTTCTCCAAGGCCTCAGTGTGCAACTAAGGAGAACAAAATGTCTCAGAGGCGAAATTCCATATTACATTCATCTCATGTCAACAAATGATACCATATTTGTATTTTTCTTTTTTTTTTTTTTATGTCGGAGGCTCCACTGGCCTTAATTGAAGTATAAAGAGGCTAAGGAAGGGGAGGAAAAGATGAGACGAGGAAAAGTACTTGCGAATTGTAGAGGAAGTGGACAATGATTATCTCTATCTAATAAACAAGCTGCTGTATTTGTATGAAAAACGCAATTCAATACAGACCTAACGCCACACTTGCTTTGCTTTGAATATTTTCTGGTGTAGATAACAAGATTTTTTTTTTTTCCATTTCGAAAGTCTTCAGAACCATTTCATTAATCACAGCAAAAGGTACAAAAACTTTTTAAGCCACAAATAATTTCCGGTTCCACGTATATGAATCACCTCGGGAAATTGTTTGAAACATACGCCATTCTTTTTTGCAAATTGTTTCTTTCGCTAAATTAGTGTACATGCATATTTAAGTATTATCGCTATCAGCTGAAGACTACTAAATACACATTTTTAATCTACCAAAGTATGAAAAAAGTGAGAATTGAACGGTTTGTGTTAGATCGAAACCCGGACTGCTTTACTCTGAGACTGACACCGTACCACTGAGATAACGAATCTTCGAATAAACTGTTACATGATAGTCGAGGTTAACGGTTGTACTGACCATTGGCTAAATAGCCATTCATATATGTATATTTTTTTCTTTCAAACTATTCGCCATTTCCCGCGTTAGCAAGGTAGCGTTAAGAACAGAGGACTGGGCCTCTGAGGGAACATCCTCACCTGGCCCCCTTCTCTGTTCCTTCTTTTTGGAAAATTAAAAAAATAAACAAGAGGGGAGGATTTCCAGCCCCACACTCCCTCCCCTTTTAGTCGCCTTCTACGACACGCAGGGAATACGTGGGAAGTATATATATATATATATATATATATATATATATATATATATATATATATATATTCCGACCGTCAAAAATAACCTTTAGCAAACTCCTTTTTTCCCAGACCACCTGCAAAACACACGGCACAAATCACAAGAAGCAAAAGCGGTTTTCCTCGAAGCTTCGCCTTCGGGCGCTGGTGTCAGTGGGTGAACTCGTCGCATGATTAATCAGCTTTTTACCGCCGTCGAGAAATTGTATTAACAAGACCATGGCCAGAGGGAAGGGAAAGGAAGAAGGGGAGGAAAAAAAAGAGATAATATATCGTGTTCTTCGACGTAGGAATTCTGTCTACTTCGAAAATCTATTGGACAGTATTAGTAGCCTCCATGATCATTTAACATCACGGGATCCTAATTAAATACATTCATTAACTTTTCCATATTCGAATTACTAAACGTAACATTAAGAGATGTGTTAGATTTCCGTGTGTTAATATCATGATACACAGAGCACCTTTCTGTTTCTCTTTGCGCTAATTCCACATTTCTCATTGTCATTTTCATGTCTTTTTTTTTTATATCATTATCCGGCAAGGGATGAATTATGATCAGCCAGAATGGGGTTATGTACGAAAAAAAAAAAAGAATAACAAACGCAGGAAAGAGATTCACGTGTTGTGTATAGGTTTCGAATCTTTAGCCACTTAGGTCTCTCCAAGCCAAGGGTTCATGAAGATAGAAGTAAGTAGGTGTTAGTAAATCATGTCCCTCTCTCTCTCTCTCTCTCTCTCTCTCTCTCTCTCTCTCTCTCTCTCTCTCTCTCTCTCTCTCTCTGTAGGAGTTGGTTCCTTTGAAGCTGTAACGAGAATACAATTCTCGCCTTACTCGCGTTAGTGCATTCCTTGACCCAGTGACTTGCAGCTCAGTATATCTCTCCCGCGAACACACATATCTTCTTGTTTTTTTTTCTTTCCATTTCATCATAACAGTATGTTTGCGTGTACCGTTTATTGTTCTCAAGGCTTTTTCGCAATCGAAAGAAAAAACGGGCCGTTGTGCAAAAATGGATTATCGGTGAAATGCTTACTAATAAGCAATTCATGTTTCCAAGTGTCCTTTGCTATCAGACGTGTTCAGTATAAAAAAGAATTTGATTGCATCTTATATATATATATATATATATATATATATATATATATATATATATATATATATATATATATATATATATATTTACTATACACATTCGACTCATTTTACATTTATGAGGATTTTCAGCATTTTTCTTTTTAAGATTTTGAGATCTCCCAATCCTTTTGATTGTGTAATGGTTACATATAAGGATTACGCCCTGTGTGAGGTTAGGTTATCTGTTACATAAACATTGACCATCGGCCCTGAAATAGATACATACATACGAACGTATATATATGTGTATATGTGTGCGTGTGTGTATGTGTGTGTGTGTGTGTGTGTGTGTGTGTGTGTGTGTGTGTGTTATATAACAGAGATGATGATTCGTGAATCATCAGAAGCGCTGATCTAATGAAGAAGGGTTAAGTGATCGCTGACCTAACACATCACATCTCGTGCCAATGACTGAGGTAAGTGAGTCACAACCCTCTCCCTCTCTCTTACCCGCCTCACGGAGACTTACTCAGCACCCGCGCCCAGGGCGCCCTCGTGTCACTCTTCAGCCACAGGACTCACGAGCGTCTCGTAATGATGTAGTGCGAATGCACCTCACTCCTCGTGTCTCATGCGCTGGGCATGGCGTACGGAGCGCTGACTGTGATTTGAAGAATGATCTTGATCAGTGCATTATTTGACCCTTCTGTCTCCCACTCTCGATATATGTATATATATATATATATATATATATATATATATATATATATATATATATATATATATATATATATATATTTCTTTTCATACTATTCGCCATTTCCCGCGTTAGCGAGGTAGCGTTAAAAACAGGACTAGGCCTTTGAGCGAATATCCTCACCTGGCCCCCTTCTCTGTTCCTTCTTTTGATATATATATATATATATATATATATATATATATATATATATATATATATATATATATATATATATATATATCATTCTAATACTACCATATCTAAGATGTTATCTTAGACAAAATGAGAATAATGTGTCTTTGCCATATTTGCTCACTTCATAACACTCCACTCGTTCGAATGGTCACCATGACGTCACTTTCACTGGCATTTACACGGACGAGCGTCGAGTGCGTGCATGCGTAGTCTTACGAATGACGCGTCAGGCGAAGACGAACGTCTCCAAGCAATCCAAGTAACACTTTCACGCGTTTGCGACTGTTGGTAACACTGTCAAGGGTGTACGTGTGTACGAATGTCTTGGTAACACTGTCAAGGGTGTACGGGTGTGCGAATGTCTTGTGGTTTTTTTTCATCAAATGGTCGGGACCAGCAGCGCTGGCGCGTGAACCCATTCATTCCCAAGTCTTACCTCTGAACGTAAACTTAGATATAGATGCTCGTAGATCTTACGATAGCTTTACTTTCGGTACAACGTGTATTTGTAGATCATTACAGACACTTGGAACTTGGTCTGTGTGATCAGTTTTGACATTTTTTTCCCTATCATTGCAATGATGTTTTTCTGCAGAATTTCTTAAATACTTATTTGACCTTGAGTAAGCGAAGTAATCCACAAGAATCTTTATTATTCAGATTTTAATTTCAAACATGGTGTATAGATTTCGTTGTGATATATATATTCCGTGTGTTATGTAATTCGTAATAAACATTTTGTGTAGGATGTACATTTCATTCAGTATGTACATTTTGAGTATTATGTTTGATGTTATCTATGTATTACATGTGGTATGCATATTTCGTAGTGTATGTACATTGCGTGTGGTATGTGTACATTTCGTAATGTATGTGTGTTGCTAGTCATGGCTGAAATCACTCCTTTTTTACCATAGAGGTTGTATCATGCCTTATCTAAGGTATTCCAGACACACAGCCAACCTCTGTAACCACAGGCGAGGCAAGGCCATGGGCGGAGGAGCCAGCCATATCAAACAGTGAGGGTGTGTATCCTTGAGGCAGACTCGTGAAGAAACAATTAGGGAGTTGCAGGACCCATCACTCTGTGGTCTACGTAGCAACAAGACGATGACTGAAACGCGGCCGTAATTCGCGTCGTAGTTACACAGGCAATTTAATCAGATATGGTAATGATAGGCATTATGGGGTCCCCCCCATAAAATCATTGACGAGTTTATGACGGTCATGAGGCGTAATGAGGAACCAGGGTTGCAGTGGTTGAGGCCTCGTATGAAGGTGTTCCCAGTAATGACCACTCGTGCCTTGTGCTTGAAATGGCCGGTTGGATCCCGTGGTTAAGTGGTGTTCCCCAACCCTTCCCTCCACCCTCTAGTTACCCCTCTCGTCCCCTGATGATAGTGGGTGAGGGATGTGTGATGTACGTATGTTTGCTCCGCTCATGTCTTCTCTCTCTCTCTCTCTCTCTCTCTCTCTCTCTCTCTCTCTCTCTCTCTCTCTCTCTCTCTCTCTCTCTGCCAGACTTTGATTTTCTTTGATAATCTCACAGACGATAAGGACAGTTGACAAACCGTAGATGCAGAGTTCAGGAATATCTACGTTGTATGAGTTAGTGTTTGCTGATGATTCACTGACGATGAAGAGAGAAGACTATTCGAGCTGTCTCTCTGTCTGTCTTGGATATTGCCTAGCATCCCTGACTCTCGCTTAACCCGTCATTCTTTCTGATTCTTCCTCATTCTCGTCCTCTAGAATGTCATTCACAATTGCTCGGTGGCCTACAGGTATTTCATCCTACTGATTTACCCACCCGATCTCTCTTTCAGCCTATCTACTTCTCTCTCTACTTACTACAAGTATCTTTTATACTCTCCATCTCATAGTATGACCCACAATCACACCTACATCCATATTATCCTCAAGCACATTACCATTATCCTAATCCACCCCATCTGTGAGTCACTAGCCCACTCATCCACCTTTCTACCTCCCCACCTACTTACAGATGAGCCGGGGCGACCCCGACTGACACTATTACCTGGGTATGGAAGGAACCCGTCTCCTCTCCACCAGGAAGCTCCGACCATCCTGCAGCAGGGAGACGTCCCACGGATTCGGGGAACCACCAATCAGTCCGTGTGGTGATTTGGCGCTTCATGCGCTCCTGATTTACGATACACACCCGGGATTAGGCGAACGTCCTTTGCAGTCAAGATTGGAACTGATCATGTATCCCGCGCGGGGCACATGAGTCTCACTTTACAACGCCATAAAACTCCTAATAAAGTGTCATACCCGAATAAAGCGCTTAAAATACTGTCCTACAAACAGATAGAAGGTAGATTAACACCCTTACCCCAAAATGATTGCACTACTGCAGTCGCTCCTGCCCCTTACGGTAGAGACTGTAGACCCTCACAGTGGGACGACATGGCTAATTAGAAAGGACTGGAGCTCTACAGGACCAGCAGTTGTCAAGGGGAGGGAGAGGTTCTGCGAGGCTGTGGGTGGGGTTGCTCTGACCGCGGTTCCACACCGTGTCTGGGTCGCCTGGAGATGCTGCGACGACGCCGCATGAGAACGAGACACGAAGCAGGTTTAAGGACGGACAACTGATGGACGAGGGTCACATCAATGATGATACTCGGATGTGAATCGTGTATGTAAGGCGGAAAGAAATTTTAGTCGTAGGTCAAGAAATTCCACGAGAAAATACAGTTAGCGTTGAGTCAAATTAGGTTTAAGACAAGATTAATCATTCAAGATGGAAAATGGAAAAACATGCGAAAGAAAAAGTAGATAATTACGATAAGAAGTATGATATTATCAGTGGAAAATGCATGATTTAAGTTGGGAATTATAAAATACTAGGCTAGAGCATATAAGATTATAAGATACTAGGCTAGAGCATATAAGATTATAAGATACTAGGCTAGAGCATATAATATAAGATACTAGGCTAGAGAATATAAGATTATAAGATACTAGGTTAGAGCATATAAGATTATAAGATACTAGGCTAGAGCATATAAGATTATAAGATACTAGGCTAGAGCATATAAGATTATAAGATACTAGGCTAGAGCATATAAGATTATAAGATACTAGGTTAGAGCATATAAGATTATAAGATACTAGGCTAGAGCATATAGGATTATAAGATACTAGGCTAGAGCATATAAGATTATAAGATACTAGGCTAGAGCATATAAGATAAGATACTAGGCTAGAGAATATAAGATTATAAGATACTAGGTTAGAGCATATGAAATACGATACTAGGCTAGAGAATATAAGATTATAAGATACTAGATTAGAGCATATAAAATAAGATACTAGGCTAGAGCATATAAGATTATAAGATACTAGGTTAGAGCATATAAGAGAAGATACTAGGCTAGAGAACATAAAATTATAAGATACCACGCTAGAGCATATAAAATTCAGATTTAAATGATTGCAGAGGATAAGAGCGAGATTTAAGATCATCAGAATAACACATAGGATAATAAACATGATATTTAGGATGATAAACAGAATCAAGGATGGAAGAGAAATTGACGACAATGTTTTCTACACAGCTGGTCAGACTCTGTACCCAAGTGTGTGACATAGACCATAGGGATGGGTACAAAAGTGGTCGTAATATGACCTAATGATAACAGATCTCTCTCTCTCTCTCCTTCTTGTGATGCATTCGTCGTGATGGTAACACATCACCTCCAACCTCAGTAGCTGCTGAGGCAATGGTTTTGTCCCCCCATAACATGGGCAGGTCCTTGTGAATTGCTTGTCCCTCCTTAAATCCAGTTCGCGCTGTGTTCCCAACCCAGCATTTCGCTGTTGTCTTCGATTGGTGTAGTCTCGTGGCTTGCGACGTGGCTTACCCACTACCTCGAACGATATTGTTGGAGACGTTCATGTCTACGACGAAGAAAGATTTTAGCGATCCTATGGATACAGGACTTAGCGTTATTACGGCTGTCGCACGGTGACTTGTTTCTACGATAGTTGGCCAAACCCTGCGTCGAGTGAGAGGCTCCCGGAGAGAGAGAGAGAGAGAGAGAGAGAGAGAGAGAGAGAGAGAGAGAGAGAGAGAGAGAGAGAGAGAGAGAGTGCATGGGAAAGACAGACAACAGGGAGGCCCGTTGGCCCATAATTAGAGTATCTGTTTTGATCTAAACTCTACCTATTCCTATTTCTCTTCTGAGTAGATAAGATAAGGATGGGACGGTATGAGGGAGAGAGAGAGAGAGAGAGAGAGAGAGAGAGAGAGAGAGAGAGAGAGAGAGAGAGAGAGAGAGAGAGAGAGAGGGAGAGAGAGAGTCTATATCCGTAGGGGATGTTATACTGCAAATTATGGCTTGAATGGGAATGGACCCATTAACATATTCTATTCCGGATATATTCATCAGCCGTAGAGTATAACCCGGACGAACGGACGGTTAATGTACGTTGAGTGAATAACAGGGGCCAACAACTGAGTGAATGATGAGTGAATAACAGTGGTAAAAACTGAGTGAATAATGATAAGTGAGTGACAGTGGCAGGAACTGAATGAAAAAGATATACTTAAAATAGTGGTGGGAACTGAGTGAATCATGAGTGAATAACAGGGGCCAAGAACTGAGTGAATCATGAGTGAATAACAGGGGCCAAGAACTGAGTGAATCATGAGTGAATAACAGGGGCCAAGAACTGAGTGAATCATGAGTGAATAACAGGGGCCTAGAACTGAGTGAATGACGAGTGAAGAGCAGTAGCAAGAAGTGACTGGAACCCCAAATACTTTCGTGGTGTTAGTTGTCCCCGTCAGTAAATCACGGCGCAACGATAGATTAACGTCTGGTTAGGTCGCCGGGAGTTGCAGCGAGGGAGGGAGGCAGGGAGGGATGTAGTTAGGGAGGGAGAGACGGCATGTATAATGGAGACACTTGTAAGTACCGCAATGTTTGGTTGTCGCAATGTTTGGTTGTCGCAATGTTTGGTTGCCGCGATGTTTGGTTGTCGCGATGTTTGGTTACCGCGATGTTTGGTTACCGCAATGTTTGGTTGTCGCGATGTTTGGTTACCGCGATGTTTGGTTACCGCAATGTTTGGTTGTCGCAATGTTTGGTGTCGCAATGTTTGGTGTCGCAATGTTTGGTTGTCGCGATGTTTGGTTACCGCGATGATTGGTTGTCGCGATGTTTGGTTACCGCAATGTTTGGTTGTCGCAATGTTTGGTGTCGCAATGTTTGGTTGCCGCGATGTTTGGTTGTCGCAATGTTTGGTTGTCGCAATGTTTGGTTGTCGCGATGTTTGGTTACCGCAATGTTTGGTTGTCGCGATGTTTGGTTACCGCAATGTTTGGTTGTCGCGATGTTTGGTTGTCGCGATGTTTGGTTACCGCGATGTTTGGTTACCGCGATGTTTGGTTACCGCGATGATTGGTTGTCGCGATGTTTGGTTACCGCAATGTTTGGTTGTCGCGATGTTTGGTTACCGCGATGTTTGGTTGTCGCAATGTTTGGTGTCGCAATGTTTGGTGTCGCAATGTTTGGTTGTCGCGATGTTTGGTTACCGCAATGTTTGGTTGTCGCGATGTTTGGTTACCGCGATGTTTGGTTACCGCGATGTTTGGTTACCGCGATGATTGGTTGTCGCGATGTTTGGTTACCGCGATGTTTGGTTACCGCGATGTTTGGTTACCGCGATGATTGGTTGTCGCGATGTTTGGTTACCGCAATGTTTGGTTGCCGCGATGTTTGGTTACCGCGATGATTGGTTGTCGCGATGTTTGGTTACCGCTATATTTGGTTACCGCGATGTTTGGTTGTCGCAATGTTTGGTGGTCGTGACGTTTGGTTGTCGCGATGTTTGGTTACCGCGATGTTTGGTTACCGCGATGTTTGGTTACCGCGATGTTTGGTTACCGCGATGTTTGGTTACCGCTATATTTGGTTACCGCGATGTTTGGTTACCGCAATGTTTGGTTGTCGCGATGTTTGGTTACCGCGATGTTTGGTTACCGCAATGTTTGGTTGCCGCGATGTTTGGTTACCGCGATGTTTGGTTACCGCGATGTTTGGTTACCGCGATGTTTGGTTACCGCGATGTTTGGTTACCGCGATGTTTGGTTACCGCAATGTTTGGTTGTCGCGATGTTTGGTTACCGCGATGTTTGGTTACCGCAATGTTTGGTTGTCGCAATGTTTGGTGGTCGTGACGTTTGGTTGTCGCAATGTTTGGTGTCGCAATGTTTGGTGTCGCAATGTTTGGTGTCGCAATGTTTGGTGTCGCAATGTTTGGTGTCGCAATGTTTGGTGTCGCAATGTTTGGTGTCGCAATGTTTGGTGTCGCAATGTTTGGTTGCCGCGATGTTTGGTTACCGCGATGATTGGTTGTCGCGATGTTTGGTTACCGCGATGTTTGGTTACCGCGATGTTTGGTTACCGCGATGTTTGGTTACCGCAATGTTTGGTTGCCGCGATGTTTGGTTACCGCGATGTTTGGTTACCGCGATGTTTGGTTACCGCGATGTTTGGTTACCGCAATGTTTGGTTGCCGCGATGTTTGGTTACCGCGATGTTTGGTTACCGCAATGTTTGGTTGCCGCGATGTTTGGTTACCGCGATGTTTGGTTACCGCGATGTTTGGTTACCGCTATATTTGGTTACCGCGATGTTTGGTTACCGCAATGTTTGGTTGCCGCGATGTTTGGTTACCGCAATGTTTGGTTGCCGCGATGTTTGGTTACCGCAATGTTTGGTTGCCGCGATGTTTGGTTACCGCAATGTTTGGTTGTCGCAATGTTTGGTTGCCGCGATGTTTGGTTGTCGCAATGTTTGGTGTCGCAATGTTTGGTGGTCGTGACGTTTGGTTGTCGCAATGTTTGGTGTCGCAATGTTTGGTTGCCGCGATGTTTGGTTACCGCAATGTTTGGTTGCCGCGATGTTTGGTTACCGCGATGTTTGGTTACCGCGATGATTGGTTGTCGCGATGTTTGGTTACCGCGATGTTTGGTTGTCGCGATGTTTGGTTACCGCAATGTTTGGTTGTCGCGATGTTTGGTTACCGCGATGTTTGGTTACCGCGATGTTTGGTTACCGCGATGATTGGTTGTCGCGATGTTTGGTTACCGCGATGATTGGTTGTCGCGATGTTTGGTTACCGCAATGTTTGGTTGTCGCGATGTTTGGTTACCGCAATGTTTGGTTGTCGCAATGTTTGGTTGCCGCGATGTTTGGTTACCGCGATGTTTGGTTACCGCGATGTTTGGTTACCGCGATGATTGGTTGTCGCGATGTTTGGTTACCGCAATGTTTGGTTGCCGCGATGTTTGGTTACCGCTATATTTGGTTACCGCGATGTTTGGTTACCGCAATGTTTGGTTGTCGCGATGTTTGGTTACCGCTATATTTGGTTACCGCGATGTTTGGTTACCGCAATGTTTGGTTGTCGCAATGTTTGGTGTCGCAATGTTTGGTGTCGCAATGTTTGGTGTCGCAATGTTTGGTTGCCGCGATGTTTGGTTACCGCAATGTTTGGTTGCCGCGATGTTTGGTTACCGCAATGTTTGGTTGTCGCAATGTTTGGTGTCGCAATGTTTGGTTGTCGCAATGTTTGGTGTCGCAATGTTTGGTGTCGCAATGTTTGGTTGTCGCAATGTTTGGTGTCGCAATGTTTGGTGTCGCAATGTTTGGTTGTCGCAATGTTTGGTTGTCGCAATGTTTGGTTGCCGCGATGTTTGGTTACCGCAATGTTTGGTTGTCGCAATGTTTGGTTGTCGCAATGTTTGGTTGTCGCAATGTTTGGTTGTCGCAATGTTTGGTGTCGCAATGTTTGGTTGCCGCGATGTTTGGTTGTCGCGATGTTTGGTTACCGCTATATTTGGTTACCGCGATGTTTGGTTGTCGCAATGTTTGGTTGTCGCAATGTTTGGTTGTCGCGATGTTTGGTTACCGCGATGTTTGGTTACCGCTATATTTGGTTACCGCGATGTTTGGTTACCGCAATGTTTGGTTGTCGCAATGTTTGGTGTCGCAATGTTTGGTTGCCGCGATGTTTGGTTACCGCAATGTTTGGTTGTCGCAATGTTTGGTTGTCGCGATGTTTGGTTACCGCAATGTTTGGTTGTCGCAATGTTTGGTGTCGCAATGTTTGGTTGTCGCGATGTTTGGTTACCGCGATGATTGGTTGTCGCGATGTTTGGTTACCGCAATGTTTGGTTGTCGCAATGTTTGGTTGCCGCGATGTTTGGTTGTCGCAATGTTTGGTGTCGCAATGTTTGGTGTCGCAATGTTTGGTGTCGCAATGTTTGGTGTCGCAATGTTTGGTGTCGCAATGTTTGGTGTCGCAATGTTTGGTTGTCGCGATGTTTGGTTACCGCGATGTTTGGTTGTCGCGATGTTTGGTTACCGCAATGTTTGGTTGCCGCGATGTTTGGTTGTCGCAATGTTTGGTGGTCGTGACGTTTGGTTGTCGCAATGTTTGGTGTCGCAATGTTTGGTTGTCGCAATGTTTGGTGTCGCAATGTTTGGTGTCGCAATGTTTGGTTGTCGCGATGTTTGGTTACCGCGATGATTGGTTGTCGCGATGTTTGGTTACCGCGATGATTGGTTGTCGCGATGTTTGGTTACCGCAATGTTTGGTTGCCGCGATGTTTGGTTGTCGCGATGTTTGGTTACCGCGATGTTTGGTTACCGCAATGTTTGGTTGTCGCAATGTTTGGTGTCGCAATGTTTGGTTGCCGCGATGTTTGGTTACCGCAATGTTTGGTTGTCGCAATGTTTGGTGTCGCAATGTTTGGTTGCCGCGATGTTTGGTTACCGCTATATTTGGTTACCGCGATGTTTGGTTACCGCGATGATTGGTTGTCGCGATGTTTGGTTACCGCTATATTTGGTTACCGCGATGTTTGGTTACCGCGATGATTGGTTGTCGCGATGTTTGGTTACCGCGATGTTTGGTTACCGCGATGTTTGGTTACCGCGATGTTTGGTTACCGCAATGTTTGGTTGTCGCAATGTTTGGTGGTCGTGACGTTTGGTTGTCGCAATGTTTGGTTGCCGCGATGTTTGGTTGTCGCAATGTTTGGTGTCGCAATGTTTGGTTGTCGCAATGTTTGGTTGTCGCAATGTTTGGTTGTCGCGATGTTTGGTTACCGCGATGTTTGGTTACCGCGATGTTTGGTTACCGCGATGTTTGGTTACCGCGATGATTGGTTGTCGCGATGTTTGGTTACCGCAATGTTTGGTTGTCGCAATGTTTGGTTGTCGCAATGTTTGGTTGTCGCAATGTTTGGTGTCGCAATGTTTGGTTGCCGCGATGTTTGGTTGTCGCAATGTTTGGTGTCGCAATGTTTGGTGTCGCAATGTTTGGTTGTCGCAATGTTTGGTTGTCGCAATGTTTGGTGTCGCAATGTTTGGTGTCGCAATGTTTGGTGTCGCAATGTTTGGTGTCGCAATGTTTGGTGTCGCAATGTTTGGTGTCGCAATGTTTGGTGGTCGTGACGTTTGGTTGTCGCGATGTTTGGTTACCGCTATATTTGGTTACCGCGATGTTTGGTTGTCGCAATGTTTGGTGTCGCAATGTTTGGTGTCGCAATGTTTGGTTGCCGCGATGTTTGGTTACCGCAATGTTTGGTTGCCGCGATGTTTGGTTACCGCAATGTTTGGTTGCCGCGATGTTTGGTTACCGCAATGTTTGGTTGTCGCAATGTTTGGTTGTCGCAATGTTTGGTGGTCGTGACGTTTGGTTGTCGCAATGTTTGGTGTCGCAATGTTTGGTGTCGCAATGTTTGGTTGCCGCGATGTTTGGTTACCGCGATGTTTGGTTACCGCTATATTTGGTTACCGCGATGTTTGGTTACCGCTATATTTGGTTACCGCGATGTTTGGTTACCGCGATGTTTGGTTACCGCAATGTTTGGTTGCCGCGATGTTTGGTTACCGCGATGATTGGTTGTCGCGATGTTTGGTTACCGCAATGTTTGGTTGTCGCGATGTTTGGTTACCGCGATGTTTGGTTACCGCAATGTTTGGTTGCCGCGATGTTTGGTTACCGCGATGTTTGGTTGTCGCAATGTTTGGTGTCGCAATGTTTGGTGTCGCAATGTTTGGTTGCCGCGATGTTTGGTTGTCGCAATGTTTGGTGTCGCAATGTTTGGTTGTCGCGATGTTTGGTTACCGCGATGTTTGGTTACCGCGATGTTTGGTTGTCGCAATGTTTGGTTGTCGCAATGTTTGGTGTCGCAATGTTTGGTTGCCGCGATGTTTGGTTGTCGCGATGTTTGGTTACCGCGATGTTTGGTTACCGCGATGTTTGGTTGTCGCAATGTTTGGTTGCCGCGATGTTTGGTTACCGCGATGTTTGGTTACCGCGATGTTTGGCTGTCGTGATGTTTGGTTACCGCAATGTTTGGTTGCCGCGATGTTTGGTTGTCGCAATGTTTGGTTGTCGCAATGTTTGGTTGTCGCAATGTTTGGTTGTCGCAATGTTTGGTTGCCGCGATGTTTGGTTGTCGCAATGTTTGGTTGTCGCAATGTTTGGTTGTCGCAATGTTTGGTTGCCGCGATGTTTGGTTGTCGCAATGTTTGGTTGTCGCAATGTTTGGTGGTCGTGACGTTTGGTTGTCGCGATGTTTGGTTACCGCTATGTCTAGTCACCGCGATGTTTGGTTACCGCGATGATTGGTTGTCGCGATGTTTGGTTACCGCTATATTTGGTTACCGCGATGTTTGGTTACCGCGATGTTGGCTACTACGATGTTTGGCGCCTCAGGCTGTTTTTTGTATTTTGGTACCACTGAATAGCCTGCAATTAGGCCAGTAATCAGAACACAAGGCGTGCCACGTCAAATTAGGGTAATTAGTCTGCGGTTTAGGGTATAATCGGCCGTAATCCGCCGTCTTAATTCGCTTATTATAGGGAATTAGCCTCACCTCTGGACCCACTTGCCTTTGACAGCTGTTTATGCCTCTCTCGCTGGCGTTGGGCCGAGTCTTCTAATGGCCTTCCACTGGAACCCAAATTACAAGGCTATCTTTCCTTATATGTAAATTAAATATGTAGTCGTAAATGTTATGGGAAAGAAGACCATACGTTAGCTTTATAGCCTGTGATTATCGAGGAAATTGCCTGTTTACCGGGGATATCCCATTTCGTCCGAATTTCGATAAGAGTCTTGGGGGGGGCGCGACCGCGCTAGATGGGTAAGAGAGTTTGTTATGGTGTGCGTACGTATATGCATTCACGTAACTTAGGTGGTGAGAATAATCGATAATCAGATGATGATGGTCGCAGCTCTTCGGGAGCTGTCGAGGACGAAAGCTCCGCTATTATCAGGCACGAGAGAGAGAAGGAGTGAGAGAGGTTTCGTTGAGATAAGAAATTGATCCCAGAAGTTTTTCGATGTGGTCTGCGAACTTACTTCTTTTGCTTTGCGTATAGATTCTTTTTTTTCTCTCTCTCTCATCCTTCCTCCCACAACCCCCTCTCGCGTTATCAGATTAAGACTTTATTATTCTATAATCAAGCACTGCGCACCGTCTCGCATGTAAATGAAAATTTAAATGAGCTCCCGTCGCATGGACTTAAGAAGAACATAGAGAATTTTTTTTCTTCTCCCCCTCCCCTTAGACTCTGCTGTTTTAATTGTATAATGTACGAGGTGAAGTATGAACCTGGACTTCTTCTCCCTGAAGATAGACTCTCATTGAGAGCACTCAGTCCTCACTCCACCCTGGCCCCCTGAAAAACAGGTCATTATTCCCGTTTTTTCTGTTCCAAAGTACGTACTCATACGCATAGAAAATGAGTGACTGATATATATATATATATATATATATATATATATATATATATATATATATATATATATATATATATATATATATATATCCTTACACACACACACACACACATACACACACGCACTCGCAAACTAGCTTATGCCAGATGCCCATTTTGTAGACCAGCCATAGGAGAGGATGAACAGCTGGGTGGACTGTAGACCGGCTGCCGCGACCAGGATTCGAACCTCTGTGAGTTTGCTCCCAGGGGGCCAGTATCGCTAACCGCTACACCACGGAGGTCCGTGTGTGTGTGTGTTTGTGTGTGTGTGTGTGTGTGTGTGTGTGTGTGTGTGTGTGTAGCGCACAATACAAAGTAAGGATATTGTTTGCATGCAAATGAATTTGTAATGGGAATCTATTACAGTGGCTATGTTCAGCAAAGATTAATTATCAATGATCATTAAGTATACAAGATCGTATCACAAGTACCGCTTAAGCATCCTCAATGAAATTAAGATTTTGGACGACGTTCACCAACGATATGGTAAGACTTGGCTGTCGAGGGTGGAAGATGAATATGATACAAGGGTCAGACACCTTCTGACGCTCCCATTACATTTTCTCTGAGTCTGATCTTCCATTTCTTACTTTTGATTGATACTCCAGTCACTCTAGCACGTTTAATAACTCGTACATAAAGGAACAGGAAATCCATTCAGCATCTGTGCCAAATGTGTATACACACACACACACACACACACACACACACACACACACACACACACACACACACACACCTCAAAAATCACCGGGACGCAGAGCTTCGAACCCGAAATGAAACCCCCGAACGACACTGAGATCCGAAGCCTCACACAGAGAGTTTGACGGTCAGACATGGATGGAACCTTGAAGTGAACAGTCGAATTCTCTGTTACCTGACGCTTCGTCCCTTCGAGGTAGTGACCATTTTAAGCCGAATGTTAAGTGATCCTTCACTTATCAGATGTACCGTGGAGCCAGACACAACACTTAGACTTAACAGCAAACTTGTTCCACTACTTCTCCTCTGGCATTGGTTGGTTCTATCGTAAAGTGTTTATAAGATATAGATTACTTAAGATGACATAATGTATATGATATCTGTCCATATGTTTCGCCGTGAGACTTGGAATGACAGATGATACGGGTCTAAGCTGGCGAAGTTTGCCAAGTGACGCAATAGATTTCCAACATGACGCACTCAAAGTTTTCCTGCATGAAGCACTCTAGTTTCCAACGTGACGCCACTCAAGTTTCCTACATGACACACACACACACACACACACACACACACACCTGTGTAAAGCAGTCATCAGGATGGGCTGGGTGGCGCACTGCGACGCATGGAGACGAGTGGCGCTAAATGGATAGCGCATCGGCGCCCGGCTCCGCTTGATGTCGTCCCCCTCACGCCCGCACGCCCACTCGCACACACGCCCCCCCCAGGCACCCTCGGCCTCATGCTGCTGCAGCCGCTGCTGTGCCCCCCCCCCCCACACACACACACACACACTTCCCGTGATGGCGCTCGCTCGCAGCCGTGAGCCAAATAAAATGTTTTGCTTTTCCGGGCTAAAAAGGATGCTTGCCGGAGCACTTCACAGGGAGGGGCTGGGCTCGTGAAAATATCTATTCAAGAATAATACTTAAAACGAGAGCGGCCGGCAGCCTGGCTGCCTGGTAGGATGTGTGTGTGTGTGTGTGTGTGTGTGTGTGTGTGTGTGTGTGTGTACATACATATATACGATGGCGAAGCAAATGTATTTCAGAAGCGGGCCCCGGGAGAAGACCCTGTTGGCTGGGGTACGAAGGGACCTTTTGTTGATGCTTCCTCAGTGAAGCATCAAGCACTTCTAAAGAGAGACGGGGGATGTATCAGGGGGGGTAGGGGGAAGGGCTGGTGTCAGGGGAAGGATGTGTCTGGGAAGGTGGAGGGTACATATCATAGGGGGTAAGGGAAAGTGGGTATTGTTGAGTTAGAAAGGAACATTTTTGAGGAGTGGATGGAGCCTATCATGGGCTGGTGATAAGGTGCGTACACTGTCAGGGGAAGGAGATGGAACATATCAGGGGTGAGGGAAGGAGCACGTCAAGAAGTAAGGCACCGGGACTTATCAGGGGGATGGATGACGGATCATATCAGGGGGGGGGAGGGTGTGTGGTCGACGCTCCTCATTGGTAAGGAGCGAGACAGCTTAAGTTACGAGAGGCGATACGTCTTTAAAGAAAGGTTTGGTTACCTGTGAAGACTTATGTGCGGGGTTACAACCATCGTAAGGTTAAGGGGGATATATGTGGGGTTCTATGTACGATGGGGTTACAGTTAAGAGAACCATTATCTGATAAGGTTAAGGGCGATATCTCTGGGGGGCTCTATCTACTATGGGGTTATAGTGAAGGAAACATTATATCGTTAGGTTAAGGGGGATATATGTGGGGTTCTATGTGCGATGGGGTTACAGTTAAGAGAACCATTATCTGATAAGGTTAAGGGCGATATCTCTGGGGGGGGGCTCTCTCTACTATGGGGTTATAGTGAAGGAAACATTATATCGTTAGGTTAAAGGGGGATATCTCTGGAGCGTACCTTCTACTGGGTCTTAGTAAGAGAACAGTTATATTACAAGGTTAAAGGGTATATCTCAGGGGGGGTTATACCTACTTATGAACTAGGGTCACTCTTGTTATCACGGTTATACTCGCACTTAAATCAGGTCAGTAACACGTGCTGGACGCAGCCAATGATAACGTGTTTTTTTTTCCACGAACTTCTGAGATATGACAAGTTTTTTTTTTCATCAAGATTACAGTGAAACTTGCTCAGGCAAGATTGTTATATGTTTTTTACCGTCTATTTGCCTGTCTCTCAATTTCATCTTGTGTATTGCGTGAGCATGTGTTTCTGTTCGTGTGTGTGTGTGTGTTTGTGTGTGTGTGCCGTCTTCCGTGCTTATTTCGTGAACGTATCCGTGTCCTCGTGCGTGTCGTAAGAAGCGTTTGCGTCACAGGGAGTGCTTGAGAGGTCGACTTGATATCACTGAGTATCGATCCACACTTGATGACTATTATCCTCTTATTTACGTAACGAGTTATCGTACATTTATCATCGTGTTTATTTACATTATCACTTCATCGCGTGCTCACTTCCGATCATGACAATGGCTTGGTAATCCAAATTTGCCTCTTTCTTAGTATCGATAATCTATACACATCTGTGTGTGCAGGGGGAAAAAAGACAGACAATAAGGCTCCTTCATCATATTCGGAGGAGGGGTGGGTCTAGCTGCTCAAATATCAGCGCAGGACGGAGGAGGATTTTTATTAAGCGACTTGACAATGGCCATCCGAACGTGTTTTCCTCCAACAGGAGCATCCATTGAAGCTCTTCCAAGAAAGCTGTTCTTTGATGAGTCGGTCACAGCTCTCTCTCTCTCTCATTCTCTCTCTCTCTCTCTCTCTCTCTCTCTCTCTCTCTCTCTCTCTCTCTCTCTCTCTCTCTCTCTCTCTCTCTCTCTCTCTCTCTCTCTCTCTCTCTCTCTCTCTCTCTCTCTCTCTCTCTCTCTCTCTCTCTCTCAGACGGAGAAGGGAGAGGGATTCGCGAATCAATATTAGCTACCTTACGTTGTCCTGGTCGGTTATTGTGCTGTGCCCCCAGGATTTCGTTATGAATGTCGACGCCCAACGTCTGTGCTGTGTTAGCTGTGGAATGCTGTGTGGCCCGTCTGTGCTGTGTTAGCTGTGGAATGCTGTGTGGCCCGTCTGAGCTGTGTTAGCTGTGGAATGCTGTGTGGCCCGTCTGTGTTGTGTTAGCTGTGGAATGCTGTGTGGCCCGTCTGTGTTGTGTTAGCTGTGGAATGCTGTGTGGCCCGTCTGTGCTGTGTTAGCTGTGGAATGCTGTGTGGCCCGTCTGTGCTGTGTTAGTTGTGGAATGCTGTGTGGCCCGTCTGTGCTGTGTTAGCTGAGTAATACCGGTATATTCTGTCTGCTTACGAGTACTTACGACGAGATTTTTAAGGAGAGAAGAGACAGACATACTGATACATAGATAGATAGATAGATTGATAGATAGATAGATAGATAGGGAGAGCTAGAGATAGACAGGCTGACAGACGGACGGACGAAGGGACACACAGACAAACAGGTAGACAAACAAACCAACACACAGACGGACATACAGATACACAAACACACACACACACAGACAAACAGACCCTTCATATCCAGCACCGAAGGCCAAATCAGAGAGAGAGAGAGACGCACACACACACACACACTGTAACCCCTTTCATAACTCCTGCTTGTCCCTAATCATCCCCCATCACCCGGCGAGTACATCAACACCCTGCATGTAGCACTCCCTCTCCTCCCAAAAGAAGAACCTCTTGGTCTCGTCAGCAACCAGAGTACATACAACGACGTGCCCCCTTTCGCCTCTCCTCCTCCTCCTCCTCCTCCTCTCCACCACCCGGAGGAGAGCAAGGAAGGAGTCATCTCCCTCATATCTTCCTTCTGTCTCTTTAGGTCAGTGTGTCTGTGTGTGTGTGTGTGTGTGTGTGTGTATCTCTCTCTCTCTCTCTCTCTCTCTCTCTCTCTCTCTCTCTCTCTCTCTCTCTCTCTCTCTCTCTCTCTCTCTCTCTCTCTCTCTCGGTGATCTCATTAATACAGACATTTCTTTGAGATATTTCGACGGAAGACCCTGATGTTCTCCTGGGATTTCTGTGGTTGTTCCATACTACGTGAGGTCCAGACAGATTGACCAGCTATGTGTGAAAGACTTGACGTTCTGTGATCAAACAGAAATCAATTAGGATCACAGGAATTTCTACTGAAATCACAGGTCTATCTGTTAGAATGACAGGAATTTCTGTTAGCTCCACAGAAATGTCTGTTGAAAATGCGCAAATGTTAAGTAGAAATCACAGGACATTCTGTGAGAATCACAGATTTTTTGTTGTTGAAATCTCAGAAACAACTAGTCATAGAATTTATCTCTGACCGTAACGCATAATGAAATTTTATGGCAAATAAAGCTTATTGGTTGATTTAATCTAATGTAAAAATCACAGAAAACTGTAATTAGATACGTCCGAGTAACTGTGGCATTGCACTGTGTTCACCTCTCTAGTGTGAGACGAAGAGCCTATTTGACAAATGCGGTTTTCAAAACTTTTCGAACTTAAGTATCGAATTCATATATGATTATACCAACTGAATCACTCTTACAGCACATATATGTCTTAAGAATATCAACACATTGTATTATTCTCCTTGCTCACTCGCTTTCCTCCCTGTGTGTTTTTGGTTTCCTCCTTCTTTTCCCCCCCCCTTTTCGCACAGTGCATTGACGCTCTCTTCATCTCAACTGCTTCGTTCCAGAGAGGCGAGGGTGAGGATAGACAGATCCCCCCCTTTGGCAGAGGATCTTACCCCTTCGGATCAGGATCTTACACGCTCCTAAACATTAATAATATTAAGAAATGGCTCAGGTTACACTGGGGGGAGTTTATGAGTGCCTTGGCCGACAGCTTTAATTCCTGAGTTCGTATCTTGAGTTCATCTGTAAATTCACTGACTCGTTTGTACTTGGGCCATTCGCTAGCTCAGTAGGGCTCCGTCTCTCAGACTCTTAATTATGTTGTATTCTAATTAAGCTTCAGCGGGTTTATATATATATATATATATATATATATATATATATATATATATATATATATATATATATATATATATATATATATTGATTAATTCACAAGCCAATGTACAAACTGACCGTACAAGACAGCTCTGTATAACTCCTTTCTTGTGTGTGTGTGTGTGTGTGTGTGTGTGTGTGTTCATTTTTAAGAATATATGCTTGAAAGAAGCTTGCCCTTTAGGTACAAAGAAACGTACATGAGGGTTATGTAAAGTGTTTAGTTTTAGAGCGCGCGCGCACACACACACACACACACACACACACACACACACACACACATACACACACACACACACACACACACACACACGTACACACAAACACACACCCACTAACATCATTCGTATATATACATACATACATACATACATACATACATACATACATACATACATACATACATACATATATACATACATACATACATATGTACATGCATACATACGTACATACGTACATACTTACGTGTATACATATATACCTGGGGAAGCGACACAGATATGGGATCTTGATGACGCAGATGTGATGTATTCTATCCCAGGAGAGTGCGGCGGGAAGCGGAACAAGGTGTGTGCGGTGTTATGTGGTGTGGTTTAGTGTGGTGTCGTGGGGTGTGGCTGGGCTGGGATGGAGGAGGGAGTGGTACGCGGGGGCGGCGGGAGTGTGTGTGTGGGGGAGAGAGGGAGGTAGGAGTTGGGGGTTGTGGAGGGGGGAAGGGTGTAGGAAGGGAGGGTGTAGGAGCCGGGAGAGGGGAGGAATGTGAGGATGTGAGGGCGGGGAGGAAGGGGCAGGTGCATCCTCGCCAGATGACCGGATGCTCACCTGACGGGGCCGTTGCCGACGTGACGACACGACACTCGCTAAGATCACTGGTGGAGGCTGCTTTGTCGCAACCCCAAACCCCTCCCTCGTTCCCAGGGTCCGCCGGAAGGGGCTACTTCTCTGTGTCTTTTTCTTTTATCATATATTTCTGGTGCTTCACTCAACTCTCTCTCTCTCTCTCTCTCTCTCTCTCTCTCTCTCTCTCTCTCTCTCTCTCTCTCTCTTGCCTTGTGTTCTTCTCTGGATCTGTCCCTTTCTCGGGTTGCATCTCTCTCTCTCTCTCTCTCTCTCTCTCTCTCTCTCTCTCTCTCTCTCTCTCTCTCTCTCTCTCTCTCTCTCTCTCTCTCTCGTCATTCCTCAGGTTTGGTTGGTATTTGGTCTTATCACCACTACTCGTTTCCGGTATTGTGAGGTTTTCAAGTGCCAGGCAATAAACTCAGGGAGAGAGGAGACTTCTCCATGACCAACAAGTATTCGACAGTTTCTCCTCTTATCATCACCTGTAATGACATTTTCTTTTCCCCTTTTCGTTCAAGATATCGCTTAATCAATCGCTTTCAAATGACTCGTCATTTGGTTCGCGTCGCTTAACTTCTCCCGCCGGGTTTTCCCCAACTGTTTTCACTACATCTACCATGTAGGACATGGAGCAGGAGTCAGCTATGGTTTGGGTGCTGTTCCTTTTCTCGATGGAGATAGACTTTCTTAACAACTACGATCCACAGTTCGGTCCTTCGCTCCACCAAGGTATCAATCCTCTTAAAGATAAACACACGCAAACAGACATCACTCCCTCCACATCCATTCCTCAACAGCTCTCTCTCTCTCTCTCTCTCTCTCTCTATATATATATATATATATATATATATATATATATATATATATATATATATATATATATATATATATATATATATAAAATATAAATATATATATATATATATATATATATATATATATATATATATATATATATATATATATATATATATATATATATTTATATACATCAACTATATTGACCTCTCTACAATATATAAGCTTATCGCCCATGAAATTCTGAAGTGAAGGACCTTTTCCCAAGCTTGCAGACAACTCCCTTGTATGCTGCCCACTGCCTTACCCACACATCAGTAACCACACCTTATCTTAAATGGGAATTGCCGCTGCTTGAGCAAGCAACGCGCAACGGGGAATCTCGGTACTTTCTCGCAGCTCTCCGAGGCGTGATGCAGCCCCTCGTTTTTCTCCCCCACTATGTACCTTATTAACGAGCCGGCCCTGAATACCAGTCCAGCAGCACTTTATTTCAGTCACTCAGGGTCCTGTTTCTCCAACCTCTCACATCATATCCGTGAGTGGTCAATTGAGACCCAGCGCCGCAGCCATGCTTCATGAACCTCCTGAACCGATCAGTACGACCCCCTGGAAACGGTACGACCCACCCTGGAAACGGGGACGACCGACCCTTGGGTATGATGATGTGTGATCTCTCTGACCTGACCTGGACATCGGTCGTCTTGACCTCCTCAATAAAAAGGGTGAAGGAGCAGCATGCTCGACGTGGCTCCTGGGAGGCCGGACATACGTCAGGTGAAATGAGAAGAACTGAAGGAGGAGGAGGAGGAGGTGGTTCGTTTGCTGGCACCAGTGGTGGGTGAATGATGATGATGATGATGATGATAGTAGTAGTGAGAGGGTAAAACCGATGATGGTAATAGCCCGGTTCATAATCATGATGATGGTAGTAGTGAAAGAAATGATGGAATTAACCCTATTGATGATCATGATGATGATGGTAGTAGTAGTAGAGAAGATGATGGTAATAGCGCTAGTGATGATAGCGGTGATGGCAGTAGTAAAAGCGATGTCGGCCACGGCGCTCAGCGTACCCCAGGTGGGTAGTTGGGTCTAACATGGGTCTCAGATGACACTACGCGGATGCTGTTTATCTGACGATGTTTTGAAAGTCAATAATGATATTCAAAACGAGGCTGATCAGAAATGAGGGGAAGATAAGTATGACGGCGTTAACGTGATGATGGCGATGTTTACGTGGGAGTTCATGAATCAAGTTAAGATAACAGCATTTGCTGGTTATAATAAAGTGACCGGTAATGAACTGAGGGTCTTTGGACATGAATAATTCAGAGGCTGTCTTAAAGCATCCTCTGTAAACGTGGGTACTCTCTCTCTCTCTCTCTCTCTCTCTCTCTCTCTCTCTCTCTCTCTCTCTCTCTCTCTCTCTCTCTCTCTCTCTCAAATAGCTTCAACACCATCTCGTACTTATCGCGAGGAATAGCGGGGTCACTCTTAGAAGCACCAGTTCTCATCCAGATTGACTTTAAAAGTTATGATGAACCTCTCACCCTCTTCACAGAAAGCTTCTTTGAGACTGATAGACCTACACCCCTTATCTTCAGAACCCTCAAAAAAAGAAAAAGCTGGCCCAGAATTGTCGTTCTCAGAGGTGTTCATCACGGAAGACAAAACAGAGAGAAGACAAGACAGAGACCAGCCAGACTCTTAATTTTCAGTGCTGTGAATGGAAAAAACAAATACCCATTCACTTATTCTTCATTTTCACCTGTGATATTGTTACGTATCTCGGAGCGATATGGAGCAGATGACTCGACCATTCTGAAGCGGTGATAGCATCTAGACATGAAACTCTAGCGTCTGTTCCGACACCCGGTGAAGCAACATCACGGTTGAGGGACTCCCGGAATATTCAGTTCGAGTTAATATGAAGCCACAGGTCTCCTGAACATTTCTGAGGCTGTGATCACTATCTTAGGTATATGATTCAGATGTGTGTGTGTGTGTGTGTGTGTGTGTGTGTGTGTAGGTGGGTGGCCTCCAGCCAGCCCCAGATGAAGCAATACCATACAAGTAAAGCAGACTCGGTAAGTGCTCGAACTGATATGAATCGTATAAGCTTCGAACCTAACTGAAGCAGCGATAGTGTCTCAACACGTGTTTCCCTGAAGTGTTCTTGTGTCTGTGTATGTACTCACATACCTACACAGTGTGTGTGTATGTGTGTGTGTGTGTGTGTGTGTGTGTGCCAGTGAGGCAACACCACGGATGAAGGAATCCAGCCAGCAGTTCCTATGAGGCCGGACATACGCCAGAAAGGATCTGGCAGAGGAAGAGGAACTCGGTGGTAACGTGGGTGTGACAACGTGGGAGTGACGGGGATGGTGGTGGTGGTGGTGACGAGGGCGTGACGGGGACGTGGGTGTGACGGAAGCGGTGTTGATGGTAACGTGTGAGTGAGGAGGAAGGACGACAGTGACGATGATACGGGTATGACGGTCATGATGACGTGGGCGTGTGACGGTCATGATGACGTGGGCGTGTGACGGTCATGATGACGTGGGTGTGTGACGGTCATGATGACGTGGGTGTGTGACGGTCATGATGACGTGGGTGTGTGACGGTCATGATGACGTGGGTGTGTGACGGTCATGATGACGTGGGTGTGTGACGGTCATGATGACGTGGGTGTGTGACGGTCATGATGACGTGGGTGTGTGACGGTCATGATGACGTGGGTGTGTGACGGTCATGATGACGTGGGTGTGTGACGGTCATGATGACGTGGGTGTGTGACGGTCATGATGACGTGGGCGTGTGACGGTCATGATGACGTGGGTGTATGACGGTCATGATGACGTGGGTGTATGACGGTCATGATGACGTGGGTGTATGACGGTCATGATGACGTGGGTGTATGACGGTCATGATGACGTGGGTGTATGACGGTCATGATGACGTGGGTGTGTGACGATCATGATGACGTGGGCGTGTGACGGTCATGATGACGTGGGTGTGTGACGGTCATGATGACGTGGGTGTATGACGGTCATGATGACGTGGGTGTGTGACGGTGATGATGACGTGGGTGTATGACGGTCATGATGACGTGGGTATGTGACGGTCATGATGACGTGGGTATGTGACGGTGATGATGACGTTGGGTGTATGACGATGATGATGACGTAGGTGTGACGGTGATGATGACGTGGGTGTGACAGGGACGTGGGTGATGATGACGAGGGGCTGATTAGGAAGGACGGCGACGAAGGTGACAATTGACGTGATGGTGAATGATCATAGCTTGAGGATGATTTAGAGTTGAAGATGATGATGATGATGATGATAAGTTTAGGATGATGACAGTTTATAGATGGCGACAACGTTAGGATGATGACACCTGTATCATAATGACAGCATAGGAATGATAACAGTAGGAGGAAGATAACAGATTGAGTCACGAGGACAGGCGCAGGATGATAATCATAGGACGAGGACACGTCTAAGATAACACGCTTAGCATGATAGCAATTTCAGGCACCAGAGCTCAGGATGATGATAGCTCTAGGATGATAGTAGCAATAACTGTAATGACGATTATGCCACGTGAAAGCTACGTAATTTCGAACATCTTACTTGTATAACACCATAGTGACCCAACTGTCGTGGAGGGTAAGGAAATAATACACACCTGAGCACAGTGATAGCTGAGTACAGGACGCCCGTGTGTTCAGGCCCTATATATATATATATATATATATATATATATATATATATATATATATATATATATATATATATATATTATTCCATGTGTGGCGGGGTGGCGATGGGAATGAATAAGGGCAGACAGTGTGAATTGTGTGCATGTGTATGTATGTATGTGTCTGTGTGTGTGTGTATGTGTGGGTACATTGAGATGTATGAGTGTGTATATTTGCGTGTGGGGACGTGTATGTATATACATGTGTATGGGGGTGGGTTGGACCATTTCTTTCGTCTGTTTCCTTGCGCTACCTCGCAAACGCGGGAGACACCGACAAAGCAAAATAAAAATATAATAAATAAATATATGTATATATATATACGCAACCGAACTCCGCCTATTTGAGGTTATATCGTGAGTGAAAAGTCTTATACAGTATATACAGTACCTACCTGATACACGCTGTTATGTAATACACGTTATATTGATACTACGAAGACGTTAAGCAAGTCGGGTGCTTTGGACTTTTTGGGAGGGAGAGGGGCGTGGGTGGTGGTGTACACGTGAATAACCCGTTATGTCGCCACTGTCGTTAGGAGATGAATCTCCATCATCTTCATATAAAACACTGGGCAATTACCATCATCGCGCGGTGCCACGGTTTATAACTAGATCGCCCTCCAGTGGTGGTGGTGGTGTGTCAGGGGGTGCGGTAATGCGTCGCTTCGAGACCGTGGAAGATTAGCCGAGCGCCTTCCACTCCCCTCGGGGCACCAGGTCAGTTCGACCTTGTTCAGCGGTCATCACCTCAAGGGTCAGACTTAATAAGTATAAACGATTATTAATGCAATCTTTATTCATCAGCGGGACTGGTTCTCGGTCATTAATTCTAGCGTAATTAGCCGTTCCCGTCTGCTGGAGGTGGGTATATCCGGCCGACGCTCGCCCCTCCCGGACGTATCGCGGGGGAGAATCGTTTCTGCCAGTCACTTCCGCTACGGTAGGAGGCGCAGAAGGAGGAGGAGGAGGAGGAGCAGCAGCAGCAGCATCACCCACCACGGCGCTCGATGCGAGTGCTTAGTATTCTGCAGGTCTCCTTTACATCTTCCGATAAGACAGGTTCCCCCTCATTGATCAAGAACTCACGCGGGTAGGAGAGGACGCGGTCTCCCGGGGACTCACTCGCAAGTGCTTAATGGTGATTCTCCGAGCGAGGTGAGCTAGTTTTTGTGCTAAAGAGACGGGAGGTGAAGGTGGCGCTGGGGTGTGTGTGTGTGTGTGTGTGTGCGTGTGTGTGTGTGTGTGTGTGTGTTTTCGAAAGCTCAGCAGCAGCAGCAGTAGCAGCAGCAAGGTGGCGGATTTTAGATGTCCGAGCTGTGGGTCTGCTGGAAGTGTTCCGGTGTAGCGGAGGGAGTCTCTACAGGAGAGAGAGAGAGAGAGAGAGAGAGAGAGAGAGAGAGAGAGAGAGAGAGAGAGAGAGAGTATATATGCTCATCTAATTCATTTATTTGTATACAAAGCCAGAGAGAGGGACAGAATCACTTCCCCCACCACACCTACAATACTTAATAGTATATTCATCACAGGTGTAAGTGTACAACATCCGGGAGTTGTGTACGGCGTAACGAATACACAGAACACGTCTCATAGTAACACACACACACACACACAAACAGACATACACACACGCACACATGCAGAGAAATGTTAGAGGCCTTAGATTTGTCCACGATAGAAGAGAGAAGAGTAATGAGTGACCTGATCACAAATTAAAGATTATATACCAGCTATCTAATCTCAACAGTGCCTCGAAAGTTTTACTGTGGTATATTCTCGTCTCTTAACCTTGTGTGTATATATATATATATATATATATATATATATATATATATATATATATATATATATATATATATATATATATATATACCATGTCTTCACTCCTACGTATGTATATACACGCACAAACATTCCAGCCTGTGTGTGTGTGTGTGTGTGTGTGTGTGTGTGTGTGTGTATGCGTGTTCAGATATTTAAATAAGACTTCATTCCAGGAAGTGATTTGCGTATGTCCTCGTCCTTAGGTACTTCTGCCATTTGTTCCAGGACCAGAGAAAGTCCCGTTCTGTCACCTGTTCTATTGTTCTCTTCCCACCTCACCTCACCCTCCCTCTTCCCTTCCTGATTCCCTCCTCCTGGCTCCTCACCTTCCCTCACCACCCACCTGCTACATCGTTACCCACCCACCCTCCATCTATATGAATCAGATGGTTGATTCATCACCCTCACTGTACATCACCATATGTGTTATCTGTCCTTCCCATATACTGACCTCCATCTCATTACCTTCCTACCGAACTTCTGACCCATCTTGTCTCCCCTTTTCCCCTCCCTCATTATCCATCTCCCTTACCCCCCCCCTCCCCTCTTTACCCCCTGTGGAGCCAAGCAGGTGCGACACAGGTGAGAGAGGGAGAGAACCTCTCCCCCACCACCACCACCACACTGGCTGGCCAGGTGTTCTCCTCACCTGTCGGTCCTCCTCCCAGCAGAGCCGCCACCTCCCTCCTCCCAGGGAAGCTGTACACGTCACACTACCTCCTCTCAGCTGCTCCACCTGTTCCCTCAGCTGTGTCCTTGATTTGTGGGTTCCAAGATAAGTCGCTGAAATACGGAAGGGCCAAGAGTAAACGACCTCTCAGACGTAAATGATTTCCAATTGATTTACCGGATCTCCGTACATCAGCTTACGTAACGAATGTAGATTACGTACGTTCTCGTCTTCGGTGTAGTGATCTGGGTGTTTGATCTCTCACAACCCTACCTGGTGGCATATGCATCAAACGGTTGTGGTTCGAATCAGTAGCCCAAAGCGTCTCGACCATTTGTATCACATCCTGTCGTTGACATTGTTTACAATAATGTTTTGCTGTGATGAATTATTAAAGAGGTTTTTGTCGATGAAGTAGTTTACGTATCATTTTCTAAAGACGTTCGAATCAAAGGGATGCACTGGAAACGGGCGCTACTTTCGCCAAAGTGATTAATTAGAAGAGAACTTTAAAAAATCCTCACTTTTCCTTTTAAGAAAAGAAAATGTTCATAGCTCGTTTTCTTCGCTGTAACGATTGTAAACTTGCATAACTGTGTGTGAGTGGATGTGTTGACTTAGCTACGTCTGTCAAACGGAAAATGGAGAGGTAAATTCTTGTTTTCCATTCCGAGAGATTTTAATTTTTCCGTCATGATCTGCGTGACACCACAGCTGTGTATCCGTATTCAGCGTATGTATAAACCTAGCCATATGTATCTTCACTCGGCATGTGTATGAATAATGGTATCATGTCGCGTCGGCTGGTGTATGCATGAAAGTCTATGTATAGATTTAGGAGCGTTATACACCCAGCATATTCTTTACACACGGCAGTCTGTATCCTCCCTTGTTATGCTTATGTATGAACCCATCAATATACATCATTACCTAGCATATGTATGAACCCAGCACCATGTATCTTCACCTGGCATATGTATGAGCCTATCAGTATACATGTTCAATTAGCATATGCATGAACGTATCACCATGTGTTTTCACCCGTCACGTGTAGAGAACCCAGCAGTATGTATCTTCAGATAGTATACATACGTGTGAGCCCAGCAGCACGTATCATCATCACCTCGACATATGTATGAGCACACAAGTGTCTGTAAAGCCAATCATCATTGTGGGATCTGGGCAAACGAAACGTTTTCTGAATATCATATATTTACTGCACCCCACATTGCCTCCTCCCCAACCCACCGTCCCCTCCCTCATCTTTCAACCCCCTCCTCCCTGTGCATGACCAAGCACTCAGCCTCACGCAATTGCTTTTATGGTTTAGAAACAGTTTCTTTCAATTTTCATTTCATTTTCCTTCACAGTCCTGTTAGGCCATCACCCTCACCATTCTCAGTACTCCCACGCCATCAGTAGCACTTCAACACCATCCCCAACACCATCTACAACACCATCCCCAACACCATCTCCAGCACCGTCCCCCAACACTCCCACACCATCCCCAGCACTCCCACACCATAACCAAACTCCCTTCCCTTACACTACCAACATCATCAACAGAAGAGTCAGGGACACTTTTACTATTTCAAAGCGCATTCACCTCTTTGCGCAGGACAAGAGACGGAGGGCATTACAGGCCAGGACATTTCATCGGACGCCTCGATTCTGAGCGGGGTGTCCCGGCAAGGAGCGTGGGAATTCCGTCTTACTCTTACAGTCCACTCCCACCACCCAGGTCTCATGAGAGCAGAAGGGAATCCTCCTCCGCTTGGTAGCCTCAAGGCGACAGATATATGCATCGCTACAAAACAGGTACAACATCCTGCCTTCTCCTCCCTCGCGCGACGCGCAGTCCACGGCACTGAGAGGAGAGCGTGGAGCCCCAGGGTACCTTGGTCAATTTATGCACACCGAGAAGTGGTGGTCTGTGTGCGGTACAGGTCTGCCCTTCGGCTCGTAGAGAGAGAGAGAGAGAGAGAGAGAGAGAGAGAGAGAGAGAGAGAGAGAGAGAGAGAGAGAGAGAGAGAGAGAGAGAGAGACCGTCTCCAGCCAAGATGGCACTACTCCTACTACTATTAGTGACACCCTCGTACAAACGGGGTTTGTTTCTCCTGCAGCGGGCGACAGGTGTTCGACACTCTTACGGGGCTCACGGAGCTTAACAACCATAGAGCTGCAGGTGTTCTACTTCCCCCCCTCACCTCACCTGAACTCCTCCTCTGCCTAGAGATACAAACGCTTTCCATGAGTCTTTGAGCTCGTGAGATTACAGAGGATGACAGGTACCGCCTCGTGTGTGTTTAAGGACGTCGGTAAGATAACAGATGTCCACCATTGAGGTTAGGCAAAGACTTTCAATTATTGGTCTTTCTTCAGCCGGGGCCGAAGGAAGTCTCTTGCTCCGTGATACATGGCCACTTCTCACGCAGCGTAACAAAGTGATTATCGCACTGTTAAACTAGTCAGACGGGTTCCTTCCTATGTAGGGTGAGAGGTGCAGTACCCTGCCCGCTCACCTTCCCTCCCTTTCTCCCACTCTGCCATACACCCTTCCTCCTTCTCTCTCTCTCTCTCTCTCTCTCTCTCTCTCTCTCTCTCTCTCTCTCTCTCTCTCTCTCTCTCTCTCTCTCTCTCTCTTCCTTCCTCCCACTCTCCTATACTCCCTCTCTCCTCCGTCTATGATAACTTATCATCATTGGACGTTAGATCTATACTTGCTTCCATCAGTCTCTCCCCCTGTGTAGCATGGCTCTCTCTCTCTCTCTCTCTCTCTCTCTCTCTCTCTCTCTCTCTCTCTCTCTCTCTCTCTCTCTCTCTCTCTCTCTCTCTCTCTCTCTCTCTCAACATTAAGATGATTATCTGTGACGCACCGCAAGGCCTTATAGCTCAGTCTGACGAGGGCCATCTCTCTACGAACTCATCCCTTTTGAATCACAGATCCATGTAGTATCCTCACATGGGACATCCTAAGTTCCTTTCACCATGCAACGCCCTAAGGTCGCCCCTTTCCCACGCAACACCCAAAGTTCTCATCCCTTGCAACATCCCAACTTCCTTGCAACTCCCTGCTTGAAGTTATCTGGTCATATATCATAAGTCTTTTCCTTAAGGTTATCTGCCCTCATAAATCCTAAACCATTTCCCAAGTGCAACCCACACACCGGACAGGACTGATCTCCAGAAAGTTCATCGTATAAAACGTCAAAGGCTCCACTCGCTACCTCACAACCCGTCGTCCGTAGAATGTTTCAGAACTTCCTGTATCTCCGCATCACGATCCCCTTACCTCACATGATATTTACACAGACCTCCTCCCCTATGATCTCTTGAGCATGACGATACGACCCTGGAACACGACGCTGCAGCGACGTTGGGTAAGGTGGTTTTGTCTGATCTTTGACCTGGTCAGAAAGGCCAGGCCGTCATA
>NC_092236.1:7879517-7929517 GCF_036320965.1 Panulirus ornatus | reverse complement strand
CATTTAGAAGACCTTGGCAACAGCTGCACCTGCCTGTCGATATACCCCAAAATATTGATATGATAATGATAACTATGATTGATAATGATAATGATAAGTATGATTGCTGTTATCAGGGTTAAAATGATATAACATTCTCGAAAACAGGCATGAAAATCATAACAGTGATAATGATAAAGATTGATACATATGATTATGATAATAATGCTTGTACTACTACTACTACTACTACTACTACTACTACTACTACTACTACTACTACTACTACTACTACTACTACTACTACTACTACTACTACTACTACTACTACTGCATCTACTACTATTAATAGTAATGATAATGTGAAGGTGTAGTTGAGACAGGAAAACGAAAAAATTCTATTAAAAAAATACAACTGCAGTGAGAAGACGACATCAACAATATGAAGAGTTTTGCAGTGGGCCTAAGTGTAATCCAGCTTACATATTCCCTGCGCTATGATACTGCTGCAGAGCCGGTAGTAACCACTTCCCTTGAGGAAGCCCGGCATGTTTTTACTCCTCGTCTAACTGGACAGTTCCTTCCGAGGTCGAAGCTGTACAGTTGTAGACCCAAGTCGTGGGACACGCGTAATCCAAGCGCTACCGAGGCCTCTGTCTGGACAGGCGAAGACATAGGGGTTCAGTACGGCTTCAAGGAGGCATTTGCTTCGATTAGGGTGGGGATGGGAGGGTATTATACTTCGGCCTGGCTCGGAGCGTATTTCGACCAGGGGAATGCATCGACCAGGGTGCATACTATGACGAAAGAGATGCTTCGACCAGGGGAGGATCGGGACTCGAGACGTGTCCCAGAGTTCCTCTCAGTGCTCGTACATAAATGCCGCCGCCCACATAGGGACGTGGTGATCACACCTAACCGGGAAACGATTACGTCGTACGTTGAGCTCTCTCTCTGTCTCTCTCTCTCTCTCTCTCTCTCTCTCTCTCTCTCTCTCTCTCTCTCTCTCTCTCTCTCTCTATCTCCCTCTCTATCTAATCTATCTATCTATCTATCTATCTTAACTTCAGCTGACAGACAGAGGTAAACAGACAGAGAGAGAGAGAGAGAGAGAGAGAGAGAGAGAGAGAGAGAGAGAGAGAGAGAGAGAGAGAGAGAGAGAGAAATTTGTGTGAGGCAGACTGCAGACGTGTGAACGTAGTGTGAGTGTGGCCGTCGCCCTAAACATAGTAAATCCGCTTAGAAAGTCATCCATTCACATCCATCTTGTATGTCGGCTCATGATGGATGCCCTGTGGATGTGATGCTCCGTGTTCACACTGTCAGTCACGTGTCAGTTTTGCTTTTACATTCGTTTAAACAGAAAGTCTTGTCCATTTCTCCTTTATTATTCATTTATCTATTTTCTCTTCTCTCACTGATAGAAGATAAGGATGATGAGCTAGTACGCCCTCCAAGGTTATCTGGTTTTAGAGTATTTCAAGCTTTGAACTCAGGCACGAAACTTTCTTATCATCAATAAAGTGTGAGATAAGAACTTTTAACCTTTTTTTTTTTTTTTGAGATATAAACAAAAGAGTATAGAGTATTGCATGACAATGAATGTCGACCGGTGATGTAATTTGTTACGAAGACAGAACTCGATCCTATTCAAAGTAACGACGCCCATGATAAGTTTCGGTATTTGGATACCACTGTTACCACCGAAGAGAAGCAAGAACTGCCAGCCACTTACCAACCTGCCACTTGAGGTGTTCCGTTCCGAAGACGCGGCAGAGGGACTGAAGACGCTTTCGGGATGTGTATAAAGATCCCTAACGGTCATAACAAACTCATTGTGACTGTCGATGACCCTTCGTCCTTGGGGCCCATGACTGATTGGAAATGATCGTGTGAAGAAGAACCCCACGAGAGACACCGCCTCTGACGAAGACATCCTCGCGTTCCCACCAACCGAACGAAGGAGCTGATGATCGTGTTAAGGAGAGATGATCATGCGTGCGGACGCGACCAAGACGTACGCCACACCCCAATCGCCGTGCATCGCAAAGCCGCCTTCAGGTCCTCTCCCTTCGGCGATAAACAAACCTCCAGCCAGGGAGAGCAGCGGGGAAGTCTGGCTATAAGGTCCTCCCGCCTCCGTATGGGAACCGGTCTGTTAAAGGTATCAGAAATTCTCGGAGGAAAGGATCCTAGTTATTGGGGGGTTGGGGGACCATAATGGCCGCTGGAGGGCTAAATTTCTCGAGTGCAATGGCAAAGTCATGGAGAATAATGGCGCGAAAGATCCGTAGTTTAGCAGTGATGTTCGCTTAATTTTCTGCCGGGCAGATGATAAACCACATCTGAAGATGCGTGAAATTCGTATTTAATTGGCATCTCGGATCTCTGATGGCCGAGTTAAGTGCTAAGTCGTCCTCAGGAGGAGAGAACACTCTCCCTCGACACAGCTGGCCCTAAAGACATTTGTCTGTCCCATGGTTTCTCTAAATGATGGCTTATTCCTGTGCTTCTCTGACGCAGCAGCTCCTCTTCACCGTCCTTAAAGATGTACAATGTACAAAGAGGAATAACTAAGTTATCCCTATTCAACACTCTTCATACCTTTGCCTGCTGATAAAGTGTCACGTAAAATGATTTTAGGAAAAGACACCAACGTTACGGAATTCAGATTATCGACCTTACTGACCTCCGCTTGTATCCCTCTATTTCCTGGTCTTTAAGCCCTCAATTTCCTCATTTTCTTCGAATATGGGCTCGACTTCTCGATCTCTTTTAGGCCAAAATGTACTTCTTCCACGGGGACTTTGGAATCTTAGAGTCATTGGTTGGATGGCGCTATCTTCAGCTGAATCTTCCTGGCCAGGTCAGAGAACAAATTAAATGGGATTACACCATGGGTCTGGCTGGTGTGAGGCCAGGCGGTGATCGGGCAGGAGCCGAACGGTGCCTGCTATGATTCGATGGCCTCTTACGTTCCCAGGATGACTACGAGGTCGGTCATATATATATATATATATATATATATATATATATATATATATATATATATATATATATATATATAAACTGGGTCTTGAGAGGAACATTGCTCGTTAAGGGGGTGGTCGTACAGTCTCAGAGAATCATTTGAGGCGGTTCTCTGAAAGGCCTTAGCCATACATCATAATACATAATGAACAGAGGTTCCTAAAGGCTCAGTGGAACCATCGGTGATGCGTGTACGATCAGTAACGACGACCAGAGTACCGTACACTTACGGTCATCTAAAGAGAAAAAGACTGAAAGAGACAAGAGAGAAAGATAGACTGTACCTACTTGCCCTCAGTCTACTTAACTACCTCCCAGCGCACCTGCCGACGACGAGGTACTAACAGAATTGCAGGAAGACCAGGGTAGAACTGGTACCCTCATACACGTACGAAGGGCGAAAGAAACCACCTAATCACGGCGATATACAAGCCAAGAAAACACTGACTCGCCAAGTGAGCCAGCAGGTACAGGTTGGGCGAAAGAAAATCGAAAAAGAAAGCCAACTGGGCCGCCAACCAGAAGCCGGCGTGACCCCGTGACCCTGAAGACGAAGCCAAAAAGCGCAATGACTGTTGTGCAGTTCCCCGGACGGCGAATAAGAAAAAAAAAAAGAGGAGGCACAAAAAGCTGCAGTTGGTCATTACAGGTAATCATGATCACAGGTGGCTGGGTCACTCACCACCTGTCTGCCGGGACTTGCACCCTGGGGCATGCCTGGCCTGCCTCCTCCGTGCATGACAGCAGCTGGGTGGGGTGGTGAGGCGAGGCAGGAGGGGTTGAGGACGGGGTGGTGAGGCGAGGCAGGAGGGGTTGAGGACGGGGTGGTGAGGCAAGGCAGGAGGGGTTGAGGACGGGGTGGTGAGGCGAGGCAGGAGGGGTTGAGGACGGGGTGGTGAGGCGAGGCAGGAGGGGTTGAGGACTGGGTGGTGAGGCGAGGCAGGAGGGGTTGAGGACGGGGTGGTGAGGCGAGGCAGGAGGGGTTGAGGACGGGGTGGTGAGGCGAGATGGGAGGGTTGAGGAAGAGGTAGAGGGTAGATGAGTTTGAGGAAGGGGATGGGAGGTTGGGCTGGTTGATTCAACGCAAGGGTGAGGATAGAGTGGGAGGGTAAGAATGCTAATTTAAGTATGAGGTTCAAGATGGGAACTAGTACTGTAACGAGGGCAGAATCGAATGGATTAATGAAATTTGCAAATAAAATGGGTATAAAGAGGAGGGCGATAGAGCAGGTGGATAGAACTGAAAAAGGAAGAGTGAGAGAGAGAGAGAGAGAGAGAGAGAGAGAGAGAGAGAGAGAGAGAGAGAGAGAGAGAGAGAGAGAGAGGAAAAGCAGTGGCACAGAAGGAAGTGTGGTGAATGAAAGATAATGGATGTGAAGAAGAAGAAAAAAAAAAGATTAATTGACGCGTTTTGGACAAAAGCAGAGAGAGAGAGTCGGCTTCGAAAGTGGAGGAGGAAAGGCATGTTGAAAAGGACGGATAGAAACAGTCTGGTGGATCAATCACCCTCCGTGACAGATGCTCTGTACTTCTTGCTCACTCACACTGAGCCACATCACTGCCATTTGTTGTGATTTCTGTGGTATCGTCCGTCTGGCTGGTGATGGGGAAACGGTCTTTGACCACCAAGGAGGAGGGAGGGACAGGATCTGCCGAGGTGATGTTGCTGGCACACAGTGTGAGAGGGATCGGTGGCTCTCTCTTTGTCGTGGTGTTAACAAGTGATGGATCGTCCCAAACAGTAGTACCCTACACCTTACCAGGCACGACCACCCCCAGCACTCCTGCGGAATCCTTCTCTTCTCTTACGCTTAAGATGACACGGCACTGAGCGGATAAGCCAATCATACCTCCCCTCCCCTCGAATATAATTGCAGAAAACGTGTTTCAGACTCGGTTGGAGGAATCACCAACGCTGATTTCGACACTGCATAAAGTGTTCCAGATGTGTGAGGGGGTTTTCTCCTTTTTTTTTTTTTTTTTACAGTAATCTTACAGTGTTTAGAAATAAAAAAGATGAAAATAGTTTCTTTAGATTAATGGTAGTTTCTTCTTTCCATCACACACACACACACACACACACACACACACACACACACACACACACACACACACACACACACCTATATACAGAGACAGGTCGTGGCATATTGAAGTATAGGAGACACGAGAGTTATGGCTAAAGTAAATGTGGTGGCTTTAAGCTAAGTACGTAGGGAAAAATAAAGCAAGCACGAAGGCAGTCTGAGCCAGGGACGAAAGCAGATCGGTAAGCTGAGTGAGGGACGGAAGCAACATGAGGTTGCCAAGCACTGTTGTCCGAGTGAAGCAAGCACTCAGCTTGGTAGCTTAAGTTCGGCATGAAAGTAAGATGGGGAAGGCATGCACGCAGCCTGAATCATGCACGCACGGAAGTAAGTTGTCAACAAGCACACGAGGACGCACTGCATGGCCGCACTTGGTACGCCTGGTGGTCGCTCCGTGCATGAAGACAGCTGGCGACGTACGTGGGTTACAGGTGGGTCGCGGCAGGAGCTGTATAGTTGGCTAGGGATGGCACGGAGTCCAGCTGAAGCCTGCGCGGAAGTAAGCTGTCGCAATCACGAAGGCAAGCGGTGGAGCAGGCACCAATGTACAGTTGGGGGGGCAGGCAGGCAGGCAGGTATGCAGGCAAGCACGGAGGCTATGTGGAGACAAGCACGGAGGCAGGCGGGGCAAGCCACGACCGTGGGGTTGGGGAGGGCAGCCGTGACCAGGGCGTCGTGTGTGACGTGGTCAGGGGAGGGAGGGAGGGACGGGTGCAGTACCTTACCCACCCTAGTTTTTCTCCCCTCGGCTCACAGGACCTGCTTTTCATTAGCGGCCTCACATGGATATCCTCGACCGCGTCAACAAAACTTGTTGATCGGTCTTTGGTCCTCAGAGGCAGGATCACCTCATCAAAATTAATGCTCCCCAACGTCCCATACACGGAGAGGACTTCCATAGTATTTCCCTTAAACTGTAACAGAAATCTTTTAAATGGTTTGGCCACCTCCCCCCTTAATAGAATCATTTACTGTAATGTCAAGATGCATTTTGAGATTTTTCTTTCTCGTCAAATAAATCGGCATAATTTTTTGTCTTGAGTTGGTTAGGTTGATTGTTATCATGTCTGATGTATACAAACACATGGCTACGTCCTTATTTTATGGGTGAGAACGTATTTGTGGCCTCAGTCTGTCGACTGGTGTAAATGAATGACATGTACACATTCTGAAGCGAATGCTTTGTGTGTGTGTGTGTGTGTGTGTGTGTGTGTGTGTGATGATAAAAATCAACGGTCTTGCAAATTAACTGCAGCCAAAGAATGAAAATATAGAGTAAATTTATACTAGAATGAACAGTGTGGATATTAAAAAAAAAAAGAGGAAGGATACTAAACACACACTGTACTCAGATACACAGACGAAGGTTCGTGTATTATCTAATAATCACTGGTGAGGTTCACAAGGGTAGGGATGAGGCTAATCGTGTTGCGGTCTGTACAAGTTCGTATGTGTTCGATGCCGAAGTTCAGTTCGGCGACGAATGATTTCAGAAGACAGGAAGTGGCTGTAGATTGGATGGCGCAGCATCTCCTAGAGGCCCAAGTCGGGAGGGTCAGTGTACCGAGCTCCTCTTGATGGGTGAGGTAGAAGGGACCGAGGATAATCATACAAACCATTTTCTGCACTTGTCTGTTGTGTGGCTGAGAAGGAAGATGACCAGGCAGGAGGGAGACACAGGTGAATTTGGGAAGAACGAAGGTTATTCAGATGTTCTCGAGTACAGACGCCAGGAACCCACATGCCCTGAGTCGACGACGAATCTAGAGACGACAGTTTGATGATGATGATGATGATGATGATGATGATGCTGACGTGTTGCCTTCGTTTTAACGTACCGTCCAGAACCTTGATGGACTGCACTGCCTGCAGATGGCGAGGGGGGCGCCCAGGCGTGAGAGATGGGATGGGACATCGTTGGAAGCAAAGTTATAACGTCCATGAACACGGCCTTGGCCAGCTAATGGTGACGTGCTTGGCGGTAGTCCAGTTATGGAGACTGTTTGGGGATGATCTTGAGGGAGGAGGAGAGGGGTGGAGTGGTGTAGTCGGAAGACTGGGTGTCAGCGCTCATGCAGTGTATATTGACAAGGTCATCTGTAATCAGCTTGGAAAGTATTGAATGCTCTTTTCTTTTTATTCAGAAGAGTTCTCAAAAGGTGCTTTGATGCCATTCACGAAGTATTCGACTTACTGTACTTGCATCCAGCCCGTGTGTCCATTGAGGTATAGTTTATATAGACAAGGAAGAATGAGTGTTCCATCTTTATGTCCTGTGGGACACCACAGGTGTGAAGACTGCAAGGTCTAACGACGACGTATAATGAAGACGTTCATCGAGGTTTCCCGCATCCCATGGTTACGTTGTACTTGTCTCAAAACTGAAAGGTATTGTGAAATTATGTACCAAATGCGAGAGCCGCAGTCGTCTTACGTGTTTCAGTTATTACAATATGTAAAGCCAAATAAGCTAACGAGGAAGTGGCTGATTGATGTATTTATATTACCAAACTGCGGATGGGTTCGTGTACTGTCTGTGTAAGAATCAATTAAAGGCTTTCAAAGATTTACTCTGGGGACTGGGTGTGATGGCAATGGTCGTTACTCACTCAACGATTGTTCGCATGGGTGCCTGTATGTGTACGTTTGTGCTTGGTACTATCATATGCGCTTGCGTGCATGTGGACATGCATTTGGTCTCTGAGTACACGCATGTGTGTAATTGTGTATGCATGTATGTGCACTGTGCTTGTGTCTGTCTGTCTGTTGGCGTGTGTATGTCTGAGTATTATCTCGCTCCACTATACTTATATCGTTTCCTTTGCCCATGTTTCTTTGCGATGCCACCGTCACCCAATCCCAGCTCCCGAAGGGAACGGAAAGTGAGAGAGGGAACTGGAAGGATGGAGAGGGAGAAGGGGAGATAAGGAATTAAGAAGGAAGAAGTGGGAAGGGAGAGGGAAAATGGAGGAAGGGGTAAATGATAAGTGGTGAGGGAGAAAAGAAGATGGGGAAGGTGCTAGGAGATGGGGAGGGAGGAGAGGAGGTGGAGAAGGAAGAGGAGAAGAAGGGAGAAGAGAAGGCTGGGGAGGGAGAAGGTACATGGTGGAGGGAGAAGAGAGGGCGGGGAGGGAGAGGGAAGGGTGTGAAGGGTATCGGGAGGTGGGCAGGGAGAAGGGAAGTTTCGGAGAGGGACAAGGGAGGGAGGGAGGGAGGTGGTGGAGGAGGTAGAGGTTAGGGGACTGGTGGGAGGGGGGGGAAGCGAGGTGAATTACACCGGACCCGTCAAGGGCAACGGGTCCCCACAGCCATGTACACCCCGGGCACTTCCGTTGCCCTGTGCACACGCCCACGTGTACACGCGCCCTCACGTACACACGCCCTCATGCACACATGCCCACGTGCACACATACCCTCATAAGTTTGCACACACTCATATGTACACACCTTCATGTGCAACACACCATCATGTTCACATGCCCTCACGTACGTACATACACCCTTATCCACACATGCCTACGTGCACACATACCCTCATGTGTACACCCACCCTCATATGTACACACCCTCATGTGCACACGCCGTCGTGTTCACATGCCCCCATGTACGCACCCCTCGCTTACATACATACACCCACGTGCAGCACGGAACCCACTGGCATCACGGACGAGTTACAGTTACGTTCGTGTCTCGCCCCGCCACGTACGCTGGTGCCCTCACGTTCACATGCAAAAGTAGGGTGACACATGTCACGTCCATGATTGCTTACAAGCACACACACACACACACACACACACACACACACACACACACACACACACACACACACACACGTGTGTGTGCATGACATACGTACATGATGCCATACAAGCATAGTGTACATGCGGTGTCTGTGCGTACATGCTGGCATACGCGTACACATGCAAATGAGTGTAGGAATATGTGAGGAGACTGCATGACGACAGGCGGAGGATGTGTGTGTGATGTTGCTGGCGTCGAACGCCGTGCCATTAACCCGCTCCATACGTGTGCACACTTACAGACACACATGTACACATGCATGGATGCACGGACATTACGCTCATTCATACATTAGTGATTACATGCATACATATTGGTATAGAAGCACACACACACACACACACACACACACACACACACACACACACACACATGATGTTTATCTGCATATGTATCATATTATTCAGTAATCTACTACGGGAAAATACTTTTTTATGAATGTATCGTAAAAGTAAAAAAGAAAAAAAAAGAAGTTTTTGAGACGGTGGGACAGGTAAAACAAGTTTTCGGTCATAGACGAAAATAGAAAAAAAAAAGAAATAATTAAATGTAGTGATAACGAAATATTCAGATCTTTATGAAGTAGATCTCTCTCTCTCTCTCTCTCTCTCTCTCTCTCTCTCTCTCTCTCTCTCTCTCTCTCTCTCTCTCTCTCTCTCCACTTACCAATCCCAGGGCGAAGGAAAAAAAAAAAACCCGTAACTTTGATAGAATAATGATAAAGTGTGTGGGCATCGCACATATAGAAAATGAGGCACGTGGGTAGATTACACTGAGAGCTAGATATCCATATTGGAAGTGTGTGTTTCCCAGCGGACAGATCGAACGCTCACGATTTTCTGGGCCACAGAGATCGAAGGTGAAAGTCCTGAATGAAGAGAATTCTTCATTCATGAAAGCTATCGGGATCTACCGTGATTGTTTGCATTTCACAGAGAACTGGCTCACACGCGCTAACATCTGCCAGTTCAAATGTTTTCCCAGATGATCGCTCGATCAAACTACTGTATTTCAGGGTCATTACACATTACCATCGCGAGAATTGGATGGTATAATAACCCTCGTGGTTAGCTCAGTGGTATTAAAGGTCGTTAATCAGGTACGGGTACTTACTTGACCCAAAGGAAAGGGCACTGATTCTGTAAGGTTGAAGTCAATATACGATCATGGGAACTTAGTGTCCTACATTCGCCGAATGTTTCTGATGTTGACTGAACATCCATCAGTCAGTCTGATTATGATATCTTCAGTACATCGAACTAAGCCAGTCAGTCTCCAGACTGTGGTCATCTTCAAACAAATGGTTAGGTTAATTACTCACACGTTTAGTTTCGTAAGAGGTGTAATTGATCTTCCATTTTCTTCGTTGTAGTTTAAAATCGAAACCTATGTTCAGTCATTTCAAGCTTGCACTTGCTTACCCTCCTTCCGTCCTCTCTTCACAGCATCATCGAATGAGAAGAAGAGTGAACGAAAAATTTTAAAAGTGTTAACCTGGACGAGAGAAAACGGAGAAATATTCATTTACAGATATTAATGATCACATCAATAATTATCGTATTATTATTTTCTGCATTATTCTTTTTTCTTTTACTCCTCGCCTAGTTGTATGTGTGATTAACTATTCTTCTTTTCAAAAGCATTGTACCCACTTTCTAAGCTTATTGTTACCTCCGAAACAACATTATTTTCGCATTTTCAATCGTACAGTGTGTTTATGATGGCTAGTTGATTATCACAACTTAATGTTACGAAAAACTGGACCAGCAATTTGCTTTATAGATATATCTGATGACTGCAATCTTTTCATAAAATGTTCGTAATATAATACTGAAAGACTAGAATTTTCATAGAAAGTCTTCAGCTTATATAATTGGGAAATTGTTTTTGAAGGAAGTGATTTGATGCAATGGACATATAGTTTCAATACCCTATTTTGAATTTTTCTGAGACAGAAGGGAACAGAGGTGAGGATAGATATAGCTCCTTATTCAAACTCAAAAAAGGAAAGAAATTGAAAATCTTAAATAGATTTTTTTTGATGATTGTGAGAGAGTATCAACCACTTGTGTATCAAAGGGAAATCAAGAAATAAGAGACGCCCAATTGTGTCAGGTTCATGAGAGTGTTATTCAACGACACGACCTATACGAAACATGATATCAAAAGTGTGTGGTACGAACACTTCAGGAACGACGGTGAAGAACAAGAACACCTACAGCACTATGAAGAACATAGACTACACGGAACAAGTACAGCAAGAACAATCAGAAAACAAAGATATTAGAACACAGAACACCTACAATAAGAAACCCGGGAGTGTTGCACGTAGATAATGCAACACACATGGAACATACACATCACGAAACACTCTAGAAACACCTCCACAAACGCGACTGAGAACAAACTCAAGACACAAGGAGAGCGCAACACAAAATGCCCCCCCCCCTACATCAACACTCCGCAAAACAACACACATTCGGGAACTCCTCGAGTGTTGGCTCAGGAACCGAGCAACACAGCCAAAGAAATCAACTCGGGAACCATAATGTATTCGTCCGCTGCCTCTCCTTCAGATATTACTAGATTAACAAATTGTCTGTTTTTGCCCTCAGGATTTCTGCGGAGCGAGGTCTGAGATCAAGCAAGTCCTTGCCAATGAGGATTGCCGGGGCAGGAGAGTGCATTGCGAGTCATGTGTTTAATAACCACAGTGCCCCGAGTGGGAAGGGAGACACTTCTGTCGATATTCTCGTGGTTCCGTGGCGCGATTTTATGCCCTATGGTAAATGAGGAGGAGCAGATGGTGAGGCTGGTTTATGCCATGGCACCAGAGCTGGCAGCGTGCGAGGTGAGAGAGAGAGAGAGAGAGAGAGAGAGAGAGAGAGAGAGAGAGAGAGAGAGAGAGAGAGAGAGAGAGTTAAAGACAGCTCAATATACAAAGCATTCGCAATGTTTATACCGTGTAACAAACATCAAGAATAGGAAACCAGTTATATGAATACAAAATAGAAAACGAATAAAGACAAAGAGAAAAGACAGACAGATGATATTTACAGAGTTGTTCATAAAATAAAAGAGTTTCCGAGACAAAGAAAAAAAAAATGGGACGTATGATCAACCCAGAACAAGAAGAAATATGGGATATATGTTAAACCCACAACAAGATGTTAATCCCACAACAACATGATAAGATGGGATATATGTTCAACCCATAACAAGAAGACGAAAAAGAGGGAGGGATATATAGTTAACTCACAGCAAGACGAGCCATTGAACAAGCAGCCTTTCTCTTGTTTGTTTCTCCAGCAACAAATATTTCTGGATACGACTTTTATGAGGGAACTCTATATGACAGTTCATATGTCACCTTAACTTTCCCTCCTGGACCACGATGACGTGCGACCCTTGGCCTTGCCCTTGACCTGACCCTCAGGGATCAGGTCAAAGGCTATGCCGTCGTTAGGCCCCACCGTTATGCTCATGACTCGTACCGTCATGCTCGAGGGTCGTAACGTTGTGCTCAAGGGTCGTACCGTCATGTTGAAGGATGGTACCCTTATACTCAAGGGTCGTACCGTCTTGCTGAAGGGTCGTACCGTCGTGCTCATGGATCGTCGTACCGTCATTTAAATTGATATCTTCGCCACCCGTTCCCAGGCCTCACTCCTTCGTCCACAACACCACAGGTCAGGTGAGTGTCTAAACATAGTCCCACCCCTCGGGTGCTTCACCAGCAAGATGGTTCGCTGGTGAGAACTATCGCTGGGGAGAGTTCGCTATGTATATACCGTGGATTTACCGACATAATTATAGAGATGAGTCTTCCGTGCTTGTGTGTGTGTCTGTGTGTGTGCCGGGCAGCGGAAATTCTTTCGTAAGCGGGTTGTGTGACAGGGTAATGTTGCCGTGTGTGTGTATGTGTGTGTGTGTGTGTGTGTGTGTGTGTGTGTGTGTTTGTGTGATTTCTGTTTGTGGTTACTAACTGTGTGTTACGGGGAGAGAGTTTTACACTTGTGCTGCCGCGTCTCTTAACCTTGTAGATATGGCTTTACGTCTGCATATGAGTGAACCCACACATACATACTCCAGCTCAAGCCAGCTGTGTGTGTGTGTGTGTGTGTGTGTGTGTGTGTGTGTGTGTGCAGTGCTTCTATACCAAGAAAGATATATATTCTACGTACATGAAAGCTAATACGAGTTCTATTTTCACCCTGTCATTTGTAGAAGGTCATACGAAGCTTCAGTTTTTATAGATCATACAAATCATGATGTTTCGAGACTTGTTACGTATGATTAAGTTTGCAGTCCTTACTGCTACTGTCATTAGTGCGAAACTGGCTTACAGAATTGTATATACGCATAACATGAAACAAAAAGTACATAAATACATATAAGGTTATGTGAGTCTTCTTAAATGATTCAGGTTTGCCTTGATGAGATACAAATGAAGCATCTTTGACCAGCTGACGAGTCAGCTAACCCGGGCTGAGACTTGAAACAACGATCCTTCGATTCAGAAACGTTTCGAACCCTCCGTTTACTTTGACCAGCTGTTCATTTTGCTCTCTGTCCTGATAGGCCCCTCACAGATATGAAAGAAAAAGATGCAAAAAAGGAGAAATGTTTAGATTTATCAGATCATATAGCAACGGCTGGATTCACAAGGTTAACACTTCTACCAAATTAGTGGGAGACCTTGTCCCTGGGCATTCCCAAGACGCTAGTTGATATAAATTCACTCGACTCACTGATTTTCCTCGGCAACAAATACTGAGGGAACCAGCATGTCTATTGTGGGATGCAGTGAGTGACAGCTTGCTTCAGGGCACTGCTGCCTGTAGGGTGCAGGAAAGACTGGTTTACATCCCTGAATGACAGTGGGGGAGGGGGGCTGGCTTCCTTACGTCTCAACGTTTGAAATAGATGTTAAAAACTCGGTGGATTTTTGTTGCCTAGAATAGAAATGATGGAGTCCGGGGACTTGTCACCCCTCAGAATAGGTCTGATGGACGATGAGATTTCCCTAAACTTCTTAGAATATGTTTGTTGGACTTGGAAATGTCTCCTCCCTTAGAAAATCAGTAGGTTTAAGACTTCTCAGTCCATAAAATAAGGTTTCGATAGATTTAGAGACTCATCACTTGAAGTAGGTTTGATGGACATAGAGACTTATTTCTTGAAGTAGGTTTCATGGACTGAAAGACTCATTCCTTAAAACGATAAAGGGAATTTGAGCTTCATCCCATAACATAGGATTGATGGACTTCAATAGGCTACTGGAATATGAAGCCTGATTCTTTGAAATAGGCTATATGGATATGAGGGCTTACCTTTTAAGGAATCAGACTTCACATCCCTATACCTATTTCAAAACAGGCTATAGGGATACGAAGTCTTATTCCTTCAATAAAGTTTGATGAACTTGGAGACCTCTCATTCCATAAAACAGGTTAGATGGAATTCAACTCATTTCTTAATAAAGGCGCGAAAGACTTTGGTACATCCTGGTTCTCGGAAAAAAAAAAATGATGATGGATTCTGAGAATTCTTATTAATGGAAAGAGAGTCGATAAACCTTCAGATATTTGGTTATTATGAGACAGTAGTTATGACGATTGGTTATTATGAGACAGTAGTTATGACACAGATTGGTCATTATGAGACAGTAGTTATGACAATTGGTTATTATGAGAAAGTAGTTATGACACAGATTGGTTACTATGAGACAGTAGTTATGATGATTGGTTATTATGAGACAGTAGTTACGACGATTGGTTACTGTGAGACGGTTTATTGCCAGTAGTTACGACGAAAACAAGACACTGCTTGACTCAGAAACGTCTCAAAGAAAAGCAGCCTCAAGGACATTGTGGTACATCTAGTTACCCAAAAAGTACATGTGATTAGTCCAGTATGAACACACTGCTGTTGCATGAGGCCAGTGGAGAGGGAAGATCTAACGTGGTGGTGGGGGATTGGAGACTTACCACCCCCCCACCTCACCACAAGAGGAAGTGTACGGTACACGGACTTTCATGAATAGTAAAACGAAGTGATTCATTACGTTTTCCAAGAGCTCGTGTCAGTCTTTGTGTAAGGTGGAAGAGGTGGAGGACGGGTGGTGATGGTGGAGGTGGAAGGGGAGGTAGTGGTGGTGGAAGTGGAAAGGGGAGGTAGTGGTGGTGGAAGTGGAAAGGGGAGATGATGATGGTTGAGGTGGAAGTGGTGGTGATGGTTAAAGTGGAAGGGGAGGTGGCGTTCGGTGGAAGTGGAAGGGGGAGGTGGCGTTCGGTGGAAGTGGAAGGGGAGGTGGCGTTCGGTGGAAGTGGAAGGGGAAGGGGCGGTGTTGATGGTGGAAGAGGTGGTGGAGGTGGAGAAACAGGTTTCCTGCGTGAGTGTGGGGGAAGAAGCCATCCTTTCCAGTGACCGACTGGTTGGCTAGTCTTGTGACTCTTGGCCTATGACACACGGAGGTTCGTGAGGCCAAACAGAAATGATCTAACACGACGTTTTCTTCGACTAATTTTGTTAATGTCAGGAGGACGAAAATAAAAGATATTTAACACCCCGTTATCATGGCTGTTTTTATATCTTTTTTCCTTAATTATTATTTTTTCTTTTTTTTTTTTTGATACCGTATTCTTGGTTGAGTATTTCCGTTTTCATTTCAATTTTTTTGTAAGGTGAAACAAAAGACAAAAAAACTCATCACCTCGTTTTCCTCGCTGTTTTTGTTTGCGAGACGGGACAAAAAAGATCACGCATTTGCTTGTCTAGTTTCTCTTTTTAATGTCATTTTCTATGTGACAAATGATAGAAAAATATGAACACATACTTCCTAGCTTTTTTTTTTACTTTGTGCGAGATATCTGTATTTGTTATATCGGCGTCGATGTATAACGTATATCGAGGACTGACCAACGAGAACAGGTCTCGTTGATCTTGATAACCAAGTGTTACCTCTCGTGACTGTAATATTAAGTTTGCTGAACACCCTCAGTCCCACTTCGTCTAGCTCACGGAAGTCTATATATATATATATATATATATATATATATATATATATATATATATATATATATATATATATATATATGTTGGAAAGGATCACCACTGAGCTCGTTATTAAGTATATTCCTATGGATCCACGGTGAAATGAAAGTGACTGTTATATTTCTTTTATCTCCCATGATGATATGATTATTACACGAAAGAGCACTTGGGAACTTAATGTGTTTCATTTCTCCGTGGACTCGTATGAATATATATATATATATATATATATATATATATATATATATATATATATATATATATATATATATGCCATAGGGGAACAAACAAATCTATAATCCTCTTTAACTGGGATGGCCAATTTGTGCCACGCTGCCGGGGTTTAACATGTGGTGTGAATTTGATTCTCAATCTGCTTGATAACACAATTTAGGGTAATTTTTAGATCTATTGGTGTGTAGTTACGTCTTGCATGACATATTGATTAATATGGTCCACTGGTGACAAACCTGGAAATTGCATCAGTCTTTAAGCTCCTCTCGCGCACGCACATTTCTTGTAACTGCCTCCCAGTTAAGATGATAGTCACAACTTGGCCTCGTTTTACTGTGTCCCATCTTTTGGATTTTGCTTTGGGTTAGAAAGTATTTCTTTGAGCAGATAGGTTTGTGTGTGTGTGTGTGTGTGTGTGTGTGTTTACTATCAGTTTTTGGCACAGAAGAAGTTTTTCGCCTTTATTATGTCTGTTTGTCTGTCTGCCTGTCTGATTTCTTTCCGTATGTAAAACTTACGAGTCGCAAAAGATATCTTCCATTGCCTCATAACCTCACTCTCAACTCACGGAAGGTCCCTCATGTCCTGAGAGCGAAAATTCTTGAAAAATCTGAAAACAGAAATGGAAGTCAGTCAACCCGAGTTACTTGTACACATTTGGTAAATCCATTACATCCCGTTTTCTCTACACAGTTACGTACCCCCAATCTGGCTTACTTAACCAGTGTTTCTTGAACTCGTCTTCCTTCCACTGGAACACCTTCCTAATTCCAGTTCACAGCTCAGCCCGTTAGTCCTTACTCCCACGCTTCACGCAGACGACCTTTTTTTTTTTTTTCCCCCTCCCCCACCTCGACTCATGTCGCAAAAACTGGTATCATTATTGCTATTTTGGTGCTAATACAAACATTTACTAGCGAGCATTAGAAGAAGTCGGTAGCTGAAGGGAGGGTTGGCGTGGAGGGTGAAAGGGTGGAGTTCACTTAGCATATTGCGGGAGGGGGGAAAAAACTCGGCTGGTTTCCGGTGTCAAGTCATATGCCTCGCCCTTATGATGAAACGCAAACATATACACTTACGTCGCCGCTAGACGACTGAATCGACAAGGAGAAAATGTGATTTTATATATATATATATATATATATATATATATATATATATATATATATATATATATATATATATATATATATATATATATTCTTTTTTTCTCTCTTTTTTTTTCCATACATATTCGCCATTCCCCGCGTTAACGAGGTAGCGTTAAGAACAGGAGGACTGAGCCTTAGAGGGAATGTCCTCACTTGGCCCCCTTCTCTGTAGAGGAATCTTAAAAATCCTATCTGCAAAACCTGAAGGACTCTTGGCATGAGCCACTCTCAAAGGGAACTGAGGGATCCAAGCTTTAATCATCCCTCCAGTGATGGAGAACTTGCTAACAATCACTTCGCCACCATCTGTCAGACAGACTCCCCAACCTTGACACCGACATCCTCCCAGCCTACCTTCCAGCCCCAACGCCTGGCTGAGGCCGTGTGTAAGTTTGAAGTCGCCAAACGGGTGCGGGGCGTTCAAGCTACACCCAGTGATTAAACCATGAAACTCAACGAGGGGTTCTTCCATGAACTAGCCAGATTCCCTCCCCTGCTCCATCATCTGGGCCTCCTACTCCAGAAGTCAGAATACCCGATGATTGCAAGACTTCATTGGACTCCCCAGTGCTGGTCTCCACAAGCCCACTGTCTCTCACTGTGTTACGACCCATCACCTCATCGCCTCATCCTTTTGCGTTTGATTGGGTTTACATCGACGCTACAAGCTCCATAGGCCCTGAGCAGTTTGGCGATCCAAAGACCTCCTTTACCGAACACCCATTGCCTTGTCAGCTTCGTGGAATTTTGTTCGCCGCAACCTGGCAGACGCAAGACCTCCGTGGCTCTCTCTCTCTCTCTCTCTCTCTCTCTCTCTCTCTCACTTTCGCTTAGTACACCGAAGCTTCCGGCCATATGACAGAATCCCCAGTGAAACCATTAACGTCGGACTTTGGAGAAGTCTTCATGACATGGTTCGCAGACTTCCCTCACTGGGCATCGCCAAGACGTGCATTTCTTAGGCGCCATCTCCATGCCTCTAGTCCCTCTGAAAATATGTTTGTTTGTTTTTTGCTTCCCCGTCTTCATCAGCGGTGCCGTGAGGGATATTCACCTGTTCGATCGAAGTACGTCGACGTGATCCCCTTCTTGAAAGGGTTCTGGTATTACCCCAAGTATCCCTTTTCTAGGGAGATCCTGTGGTTCCAAAGCTGCGCTACTCCAAGTCACAGGGAAATTAGGGTCTCCTTTGGCGTGACATGCTCTTCGGCGAGAGTGTACTACCTCTCGTCAGTAGACGATGACGGAGCCTCGCCCAGATTGACTTTCACTCGCGGTGTCACCACAGGAGAGCGGAGTCCACTAGCACCAATCTATCTATCTATCTATCTCTCTCTCTCTCTCTCTCTCTCTCTCTATATATATATATATATATATATATATATATATATATATATATATATATATATATATATATGCTCTAAAGTGCCACTGAGAAAGATCTACACTCTATATAATTTTCATTCCGAGTAAGAATAATTGCTCAAGACCTTTGAATGGAACGCCGTCCCTACTGCTGAATTACATCACCGATAATCTTCAATCTTTTCGGCAGAGGCGAAAAAAAAAGGAAGAAAAATAGCTGCAAAATTAATATGATTCCTTCCGTATCGGTTTGATTTGGAGGCGAGACGAAGGTTCCCTTGCCCAACGGAGAGTAGTGTTCGTGAAGCTAATTACAATACACTTGGTATATATAACAGTCATCAGTCTGTATGGCCGAGTGAGTGTGAGTGGTATGGTCTAGTGCCACACTTGGGCGCCGGTGCCTCCTCCTCCTCCTCCATTCCTCCCTCCCTCACGACCTGTCGTGTCTGTGATCCACACACACACACACACACGTACGTCTGCCTTGGGCGACGAGGTCAGTCGCTCCGCACAAGCCTATATATCGAGACTTATTAAACTTTTAGCTCATTGGCACGACCCTGTGTCAGGCATATCCAGCCAGAGGAGAGGAAACCACCTTCGGAAAAGGGCTCGTTCACACGACCCAGCTTGGGTCACGTACGCTAACTGTTTGACCTTTCGCAGAATGCTTATTATATTCAGTGCTCGGAGCATTGAAGCTTTAAAGAATGAATTATTACTGCATTCTTCAAGAGAGCGAGCGGAGATATCTTCTATGATTGTAATCTGGAGACGGATGACAGACTCTCTCTCTCTCTCTCTCTCTCTCTCTCTCTCTCTCTCTCTCTCTCTCTCTCTCTCTCTCTCTCTCTCTATCTATCTATCTATCTGTCTATCTATCTATCTATCTATCTATCTATTTATCTATCTATCTATTTACCTATCTCTCTCTCTCTCTCTCTCTCTCTCTCTCTCTCTCTCTCTCTCTCTCTCTCTCTCTATATATATATATATATATATATATATATATATATATATATATATATAATTATATTATCTTTGTAGGTTTTGTGACAAGCCTCTTATAAATACCCTTCTCTCACAGTCCAGTAGGTCAGCTTCATTCTTAATTTTGATCTGAACTTATGTAGTACTTCCCCCATGCAATTACACCTGCCCGAGGGTGAAACCCCATCACACGAGAGAGCCAGAAGGAACTGACTGGGTGGCGGAGAGGAGGAGAGGCTGCAAGGGAGGATAAAATGTAAAGGCACTGGGGTCTGCCAGGAGGGGGTCTGCTTAGGTCAAACGCCTTCGCGAGTCAAGAGGTCGCAGACCCTTGGGAACAACCTGAAGCCCCAGAAGAGCCAGAACAGGTGGCATTTGGAGGAGAACGTCTATCAAGTGGAAATTCCAGTTGATTATATCTTCCTCAAGAACCTTATTCAAGAGTGACGGGTCTCCCCGTTCACACTTCAGCCGACCAGCGTGAGGAGAGGAAGACTTGTTAGTATGCATGGTGGTTGGGGGGAGCGAACGGAGGGGAGGGAGGATGAAAGAAATAATCTTTTATTTCCCCCCCACAATCAAATCACCATGGCGATCCTACAGAGAAAGGCCGTTGCTTTTCCTTGCGTACATCACTGGGCTAACCTCTGCATCAATTTCTTTTATATACAAGAAATAAGATTAACTCAAACGTATGTGAAGAGATGAAGACCCTGGTGTTAAGAAAAAAGAAACATATTCACATTGTCTTTTACAATCCAAAGCGGTGGAGTAATTTTCTCATTCTTACACGTCTATCCGTCAGTATGTAAAGATAATATGATGTGTGTAAGAGTATGCAGTTATCCAAGGTGTGTTCAACATGAGGAATATAATACTGTCGCTCTTTTGGTAACCTCTGAAGATCAGGATGTGAATCCGGGTAATATTAACTTGATCCCATTAGCTATACTGTTAAGAGCTAATACTTTCCCCCCAGCTTAAGTTAATACTAACCTCACTGAAGTTAACACTACCCCACTTAACACTAACCTCACTGAAGTTAACACTAACCCTACTGAAGTTAACACAGCCCCCACTGAAGTTAACACTACCCCCCACTGAAGAAGTTAACCCTAACCCCACTGAACAGACAGGAGTATATCATTTTATCTCATCTTGTTTATATCTTAACGTATCATGAGAGTTATTCACTCTCTCTCTCTCTCTCTCTCTCTCTCTCTCTCTCTCTCTCTCTCTCTCTCTCTCTCTCTCTCTCTCTCTCCCCCAAGGACAAAGCCCTTCAAGATCTGCGGTTTTACTCACGTGGTGTAACACGGTAATCACTGGCAACAACATTACGTTCTGTATTCACTTGTTATCTATCGGGCTTAGACGTAGGACATGGCATGTCATTTCCTCACAACGTGTTCAGTGAGAACGGAAACTACCGAGTTTTCTAAGTACCACAATCAAGCCTTCCATTACCGAGTCTTTACCATATTCTACGCATCATTTATCTCGTGGTAGATGGATGGCTTCCGGAGGCAATGAACTGTTACGTCCATGACCTTGTTGGTAATACTCGTGACACAGCCACGCCTCTCCTTATACTACTACTACTACTACTATTACTAGTGCTACTACTGCTACTACTATACTACCACTACTGCTACTACTGCTATTGCTACTACTGCTACTACTACTACTACTACTGCTACTACTATACTACCACTACTGCTACTACTGTTATTGCTACTACTGCTACTACTACTACTACTACTAATACTGCTACTACTACTACTACTACTACTACTACTACTACTACTAATACTAATACTACTACTAATACTGTTACTGCTACTACTACTACTAATACTGCTACTACTACTACTACTACTGCTACTACTACTACTACTGTTACTACTACTACTACTACTACTACTACTACTACTACTACTACTACTACTACTACTGCTACTACTACTACTACTGTTACTACTACTACTACTACTACTACTACTACTACTACTACTACTACTACTACTACTACTACTACTACTACTGTTACTACTACTACTACTACTACTACTACTACTACTACTACTACTGCTACTACTACTACTACTACTACTGTTACTACTACTACTACTACTACTACTACTACTACTGCTACTACTACTACTAATACTACTACTGTTACTACTAGTACTACTACTACTACTGCTACTACTACTACTACTACTACTACTACTACTACTACTACTACTACTACTTCTACTGCTACTACTACTACTACTACTACTACTACTACTACTACTACTACTACTACTACATTACTTGTACTACTACTCTCTTATATTACTACTATACTACTACTACTACAACTACTACTATACTGCTACCAGGATTGCTACTTTTACTTATATTACTAATGTCACTTCTACCACTGCTCCTACTACTATTTCTACAGTGATTGTCCAATATTAGAACAACCAGAATTCTTGATTAGATATTGTATAAATGACAGAAATCATGAATAACCACGACCCTAAATGAAGAAAGAACCCCAAAATGAAAGGTCGTCAGTATCGGGGTTGATGAATTAGTGAATCACCAAAACCATCCTAGATTATTCATCGTCCTGAATAATCAGTAGCGTGAGTAAAATAAAGTCCTGATGAAGTAACTGGGACTCAAGGGTTGAATAAATGATAGAGAAAGATCCTAAGCAACTTAGCTACACGTAACCAGGAATTTCAACGTGCAAAATCGTGAATAGCATTTTGAAAGATGCTTGATAATTAAGACCTTGAATAACCAAGACCTTGAATAACCAAGATCCTGAATAACCAAGACCCTGAATAACCAACATCCTGAATAATTAAGACCTTGAATAACCAAGACCTTGAATAACCAAGACCCTGAATAACCAAGACTTGAATAACCACCATCCTGAATAACCAAGACCCTGAATAACCAAGACTTGAATAACCACCATCCTGAATAACCAAGACCCTGAATAACCAACATTCTGAATAACCAAGACCCTGAATAACCAAGACCCTGAACAACCAAGACCCTGAATAACCAAGATCTCGAGTAACCAACATCCTGAATAACCAAGACCTTGAATAACCAAGACCTTGAATAACCAAAACCTTGAATAACCAAGACCTTGAATAACCAACATCCTGAATAACCAACATCCTGAATAACCAACATCTCGAGTAACCAACGCTCTAGATAACCAAGTTCCTTTGTTACCAGCGTCCTGAACGACGGGGTCCAAACTAGCCAAGGACTGAGGGTGAGGGGAGTCTTTGAACTAACGCAGTTCCTGTGTCACGTAGTCCTGAAATAGCCACTGTACTCACTAACGGGGTCCTAACTGAGCTAGATAACACTGGGGGCAACATCAGGGGAAAGGGGGTTATGGAGGGGGTGGGTGTGGAGGCGTTTGGCCTGGACCAAACGACCGGTCATTAGCAATTATGTTATTTATCCTACAATTAAGAGCTTTCCATTGGCCAGGTAATGGTCAATCCACCAATATGTACACGTAGATGCGAGACACAGTGAGGGAGGTACACACAGTGGGGGGGGGAGGTACACAATTCAGCACACGCAGCACTGCAGTTTGTGTATGTGCATAGTGCATGGCGAGCCTGTAATTTGGCGTGTACACTACCCCACCTTGCATACGTCACTCGAAATTGGATGATAAGACTCTGTATGTTTTCCTCGTTCTTAGATCGTCTTCCTTCTACCGTAAGGCATCCGGATAACTGGGACGGAGAGTTGGGGGAGGTTATCGGTTAATGGAGACGTGGAGCGGCTCAAGCGTTTGCATAACGGAAGTCACGTGAGGCGGGAGACCGTCGTTCTCTGGCTGAATGTCGTCACCTGAATCCGGACCGGATTGGCGAACGGTATTTTGAGGCGATAAGAAGACGAGTTTGGCGTTTCGGCGTCGCTCATTGTCCACAAAAGCCAGTGGTGATTTGGGTACATCCTGACTAACACCATGACTTGAAAACAGGGATGTTATTTTGAATAAGTTGAAGAGTTATGGAAATTAGGAGGAGAAACGAAGCAGAAAATTGGTTTGGACACACACACACACACACACACACACACACACACACACACACACAGACAACACACACACACACACACAGACACACACACACACACACACACACACACACACACACACACACACACAAGTACATCAAAAAGTTGTAGAACGAGGGCCTGAGCGAGTCCAAACCTCCCTCCCCGTACAGTACAGGTAGATAATTGGAAATACTTAATTACACGCTATACCTCAGGTATAAGCTCTCACAGCCTCGTCCAGTGTGTTTCCACTGCGCTCTTCATTCTCACGATCTTACGCAAGTTGTTCGACTTAAATGGCCTCATTAGTGACCTGTTTGTACCCGAGCTGAGGTCACTGTCATGCAATGGAATTGCAACAAGTACAAATGTGTGTGTGTGTGTGTGTGTGTGTGTGTGTGTGTGTGTGTGTGTACATGATCATAAGCTATTCACTAATCATCCCTGTCATAACAGCAAATAACATTATACACATTGAGCACACTTCTCACCATCATCACTCCCACCGTAATCACATGTGCCACACCACACGTAGCATCAATCACCATCGTCAGCGTCGCAGATCACACCAGTCACCATCATTACAGTAGGGCACTCTACGGTAAGTCCTACTGTGAACCCTTAATACCATCATTATCGCCGCGGTTTATAACGTAACCATACGCGCTTCAGTATTTCCTACCCCTCACTCTCATTCACAGCAGATGAGACGCACATCTTCATCACACTCATACGACACTGCTAGCTATCTACCATCATCACTGAGGCAGACCACCCTGCAACGTATAACTACTTGCTCCCCCTGCTTGTGTCTGGCAGCTCGCTCTCTCCCACCGCCGCCACACGGTGCCATTCTCAATTTATCCTCCCACGTAATGATAGCGATCAGGGAGCCATTTATTGTAAAGGGGGAGGAACGCATCTTGATGGTGACGGAGTGTTAACCATATGGTGACCCTTTCGCCTATCTCACATTAACACAACGCTTGATTTCCTCGATAAGGGAGTTGTGTGGGAAGACATTGTATAGAGCGAGGCTTCCAGTTCACTCACCACAGGGATAGGATTGTCCTGAAAGAAGAAGGAGAGGAGGAGGAGGGAAGAAGAAGAAGACGGGGAGGAGGAGGAAGAAGAAGGGACTTGGAAGCGTTATCCATGATCAACCCGTTAACTTCTTGTGTTGGGTACAAGATGATGTAGATTTAATCACGAGATCAGATAGCTAGTACTCTCACCACAGCCTAGATGTCGCTCTCCGATATGTTTTCGTATAAAGAGAGAGAGAGAGAGAGAGAGAGAGAGAGAGAGAGAGAGAGAGAGAGAGAGAGAGAGAGTGGCTACGTGAGTATCTCAGATGACATCAGCTACACCTTATGTTCACGTTCGAAACCGTGTCTGTTTTAAATGATTCCACAGTCACAGTTACGGAATCGTGTCGTTCTGAACCGATGCTTCGGAAAACCACTTCGGCCATCACAGGGAGAGGTCCTGGGTACGGCTGTATGTCTCCATTAATGACATCTCATGACTAATTATGGTGTCCTTAACGATGAGCGGTAGTCCTTCAGTTATCATGAGTGGTCGACCACACAATGGCACTGCAAATATGCACTAACCAGGTACCAATGAGAAAGAAATGCGAAGCGTATCGACTCGAGCGAGTAAGACGGTCTCTTTATGGAAGTAGAACATTAGCTGGAGTACCATCTACAAAGGCAGCAACTCAATCAGCGAAGGAGAACGGGAAGCAGAAGAGATCAGACGTGAGATCTGAGAATCATTCGAAAATCAGAAAATAAAAGAGCAAGAAGACAACACCTCGAGGCAGATCAAGAAACTCAGGCAGTTACCATCGGCACCACTAAGAACAGAAGAGGATACCTGCGTGGATTTTCCTCATGAGATGAGTGAAGTGGCAGTGAAGTAGTAGTAGAAACAGTGGCGTGGATCATTGTTTAACGACCCTATAGATGAACAACCCAAGCGTCTTCCTTGGGGATACCTGAGTCTGCCACCACAGCAGTGGGCCTCGAGAGGGGAGGGCCAATGACCCTAGCCCATGCATTCTGCTACGGGACGAGACACTTAGAAATCTGTATCGCTTAAGGGAAATGCAAAACTCCATTAGCATGGGCGATAAACGTCACCTGCCAAAATGTCGCGCGCTGACTCACACGGCCCCATTCCATAAAGAAGGAGGTAAAGTAGCTGGAAAGGTAAAAAAAGAAAAAAAAATTACAACCGACCAATATCGCTAATGGGAGAGATATCATGTTTCGCACAAAAGTTATTCTTCGTCGGTATGACTGGTATGAAAGACACTCAAAAACAATATCCCCTTGGAACAAAATACGTCACAGACAGGAGAAAATATGGTAGATATCCAAGGCTCGAAAGAGTTCAACTCACCAGTTCCGAAGTTTTCGAAACATAGTGAACCATGTAAATGAGACAACGAACATATCATTACACAGTAATCTACTGAGTGCAGTGCGCGATCACTCAGGTTATGGAAGTTACCTATACGTACGTAGGCTTTCGAGCAGTGACCTCAAACAGCCTGGCTTACCAAAGAAACAACAGGGAAGCTTAGTCCTACACTGAACCTTAAGGACAGAGACGAGACACCAGAATAACCTTGAGGTAAAGCTGTGTTTGGTTTCCTTTCCTTCCAGTTGTGTAAAACGAGTGGATATGTCCTTTAAGGTTCCATATATGTCCGTGATGTCGCTATGTATGTCCTCAGAGACATCTGCTGTGTGAGTGAATTACTGGCATACATTTCCACAACAGCTCTTTATATGACTATAATGACAATATATAAAAATTGCCCTTAATACTCTCTACGTAAATACGATATTAATACTTTACGATATATCCTCAAAGGCTATCTTCCTGATTGTAATGTTGCTGTACATATACGTAGACTTTAAGGCATTCTATACAACCACATAGATAATTCTGTAAGATACATTTAGTGTAGTTCTCCTGGTAGGGGAGTCCTAATGAGCGTATACAGTGTCTAATCCTATTGGTAGATAGACCATAAAAAAGCAGATCAGACTACATGTGAGAGGTTCAGGCAGCCAGCGATTGCTGTAGCCAGCGGTTACTGTGGCTAGCGGTTACTGTGGCCAGCGGTTACTGTAGCCAGGGGTTACTGTTAAGAGAAACACACATAGTACTATTATTGGCCAGTAAGATATATGTGTCTGGGAATGTGCCGGACACCCAGGTCGTTACAAGCTTTCGAATGACTTGTACGATAGTAACTAATAGCCGAGATAAAGCAAGGCCGATAAGGGCTGACCCATATAGCCGAGGAGGAGGGAGTGAGGAGGGCGTGTAGCTGCTGCACTCAGGGGAAAGGAAATCTACAAAATCTGTTACATAAGAAGAGAATGATATTATCATATCATTTATAATGATAAATGGTATAGTCTTTATTCTGTGCGTGAAAGAAGTTCAAGTCTTAACTGCAGAGAAATCGACTGCATTCCTCAAATAAGAAGCTTAAAACACACACACACACACACACACACACACACACACACACACACACACACACACACACACACACACATGATTAGAAAATCACATTGGCATTTAAATGGAAGACCATCTATGGGTACCTCAAATGACCTCCGCTCCTTTGCATTTAAACCAACTACTTTCCAATGGTCACTGCGGGCCACGCCTGACCCCTGACCCCCACTAGGTATGGAGCTATGTAGGGGGCATGGTGGAGGTTGTGGAGGGGGGGGGGGGTCGAATGGTGAGGGGGTTTGGGTGGTTGTAGAGGAGGAGGAAGGGGTCGAATGGTGAGGGGGTTTGGGTGGTTGTAGAGGAGGAGGAGGGGGTCGAATGGTGAGGGTTACGGTTGTTGTAGAGGAGGAGGAGGGGGTCGAATGGTGAGGGGGTTTGGGTGGTTGTAGAGGAGGAGGAAGGGGGTCGAATGGTGAGGGGGTTTGGGTGGTTGTAGAGGAGGAGGAGGGGGTCGAATGGTGAGGGGGTTTGGGTGGTTGTAGAGGAGGAGGAAGGGGTCGAATGGTGAGGGGGTTTGGGTGGCTGTAGAGGAGAAGGAGGGGGTCGAATGGTGAGGGGGTTTGGGTGGTTGTAGAGGAGGAGGAGGGGATCGAATGGTGAGGGGGTTTGGGTGGTTGTAGAGGAGAAGGAGGGGGTCGAATGGTGAGGGGGTTTGGGTGGTTGTAGAGGAGGAGGAGGGGGTCGAATGGTGAGGGGGTTTGGGTGGTTGTAGAGGAGGAGGAAGGGGTCGAATGGTGAGGGGGTTTGGGTGGTTGTAGAGGAGGAGGAGGGGGTCGAATGGTGAGGGGGTTTGGGTGGTTGTAGAGGAGGAGGAAGGGGGTCGAATGGTGAGGGTTACGGTTGTTGTTGAAGCCGCCGGAGTAGAGGTGGAGGTTGTACCAGGGTCATTTTTTTTTTTATATGAGTCTTGGAGACTGTAGTGGATGGTGTGTCTAATAGATTCGGATTTGTGGTAAAGGTTGTGGTAAGTGCTTTATTCTCAGTTGGATCAAGATACTTTTGTATTGTGGAAGGTTCAACAGTAGTTCTAAACGTGGAAGCGGGTTAAGGCTTTAAGAATTCGCATCGACGAGGCTTGAGTATAGGATGTCACTCTCTGGTATGCATGTAGTATATAAATCTGAAAGCACATGACGTGAGCAAAAGATGGTTAGACATTATACTGAAAGGAAGAGAATCAGATAGACTATGATAGGATCTTGCGATGGAAGAATGATATAGAGAAAAGGAATCAAAAGCAATCGTGGCGATTTATCAAAAGAAGGGATGAATGGAAGGGAAAAGAATAAAATCTGAAATACTCTTCATCATGGTAAATTTATTTAGTAAAGAAAAAATTGGAAGGAAGAAAACCCCTAATACTTAACCATATGCTGGATTGTATTGGAAAGAAATTAAGGAAGAACTGAAGACAGGAATGAAGAAGGCATTGACCAGTAGCTGTGGTGTCGTGACTTGTCCTGCTGCTGCCGCTGCTGCTGCTGCTCCTACCACTGCTGCTGCTGCTGTTCACGTCTGCTCCTGTCTTGCCCATGATGTTTGATGTTCGCTGTCAATGTCTCCTTGTACTATAATCAGCTGTAGAGTTTTAGTACTGTTGTGACTGGCTATTATTTCTGCTTCTGCTGTTGGTAGTCTGTCTGCTGATGGTACTGCTGTGCACAGCTGCTGTCATTACTGTCTCTGTTGAATCAATGTGGTTGAGATCAACTCCTGTCACGTCAGCTGTTGATGATAATGATGATGATAAATTCTGCTAGAGCTGTCACTGCTGTCTATAACGATTGCCTATATTTTTTCTTCCAGATAGACAGCTGTTTTGTTGCCGAAAACAACCGTAGGTCTGTCGACAGCTGTTGCTCTTCTTGCTGCTGTCGGCCCTGGAGCAAGGTGGCGGAGGAGGTACAGTACTTCTGTCGCAGTTAGCCTACATGAGCAGGTAGACATGTTATTTTATGGTCATTCAGGAACTTTTTTTTTTCCTTCCTTGCCTCTCTCCTTCTACAGTCTTTCACCACATCCTTCATGCATCCCCGAGTCCCACTCTCCTTCCTTGATTCATTCCTAGTGGTTCACTACTGGTTCGTCACTGATCCACCACTGGTCCATTACTGATTCGCCACTGATTTATAACTGATTCATCAACGGTGCATTACTGATTCACCCCTGGTTCATCACAGATTCACAACTGATTCATTATTGATTTACCACTGATTCATCACTGATTCACCGCTGGTTCATTACTGATTCACCACAGGTTCATTACTGACCCACTAGTGGTTCATTACTGATTCACCTGCGGTTCGCCTCTCCCACACCAACCCACCCAGCCTTCGAACATTATGTCCGTAATTCTCTAACAGTAAAAACAGCGCGACGTCTTTTTCCAGTTACATTTCGGTCCAGTTTGTTGTTTGTTCTTTTACTGCGTTGGCGTTTAATCAGAAGTAAAGGTCACGAAAGCGGGAAAACAGCTAATAAGAACGCAAAGCTTCGCTTGATACCCCACTTGATTTGCATATCCTGTCTGGTATTCCTGTTCCATCTTGTGCGAGGGAGAGTACGTGAGGAGCTAAGCAGGGCGTAGGACGGTAGTTTCGGCAGCAAAGGCCAAAGAAGACCTGGAATAATGGGACAAGTTATGGCAGGCGCATGACTGAGTTCGTGACGTGCTCTCCACCGAACTCCTGCCCAGCTCGAAGGTTCCCGCGCCTCGCCTGAGCCTTAAGCCCAGACGGACACGAGAGAGAGAGGGGGGGGGGGGTGCATTTTCGGCTCGTTCGGCCATAGGACGGGGAGATACGAGGTTATGAAATGGCTGGAAAATCATAGGGATTCGGAGGAAGAAGTGACCATAAAAAATGAGGCTGAAGAGGGAGGAACGAGGTGATAGGAGAGCCAGAGAGGATGATGAGGGAGGAACGAAGTGGGGGAAGCAGAAGGGGACAAGAGGGATGAGTGGTCGGAGGAGGAGGAGGAGGAGTTACGCGGCCGGCAGGGGCATGGTCGTGACTGGTCTTCGGTGTATCATTTTCACTGTAAGGCGTCGTCTCGTGTTACCTGCTAATTTCTTCAGGCAGATCCCTGCAAGTGGTGGTTGTTGCTGTCATTTCATGGCAGAAGTGGCATCGCCAGCAGGGCGCGGAGGGAGGCGGGCGAGGCTCGGAGGAAGACCATGGAAAAACTTGACCCACGATGTTGTGGTCATCTTAGTTAAGGAGACTTTGTTAGAATTTCTGTGGGCTTTCCCTTCGGGTGGAGTCGCCCCGTCCATGTTTATGCATCGTTCTCGCCTCTAATTCTATGACTCAGGCGGCCTCTTTAACACACTCATATCCTCTTTCTTTTTCCTTCTGTCGCTGGCCACCGCCGCTGCCCTCCTTATCTTGCCTCGTCCTCGGCAGCAGGACCCAACCCACCCGCCGCACCACAAGCTGCTCACCACCATAAATATGCAGCCTTCATGGCATTCCTCTGCTCGTTATCCTCCGCTCTGTCTCCTTCCATTAGTTACATCCCCTTACAAACGCCGACCCTCGTTTCAACAGCTTATGCAATGCAGTTTGTCTAGTTGGTGATCTATCAGGGAGGTTGACTGACTGGTTTGTGAGGGTGGATCCCATGACCCACGTGCAGGGGTTCGACATCCAGGCTCCTACACAGATGTTAACGATGAGGCGTTTGCATATTAACCATCCATTCTCCTCCTTACCTAGTCACCATTCATCTACTCTCATTATTCCTTGTTATCCCCCTTGGTCAATAATGATGTTCTCTTCTTCCCATTCTTTTTTATTTCTTCTCTATTATCATCACTTATATTCATCATCTGGTCTTATCGTCATTACCCTCATCCTGTCCGTTTGTCTTTCACTCCCTCTCTCTACCTCTTCTTTGGTCCTACCTCACAACCTTCTTTTCCTGAATTCTTCCTCTTAAGTAGATTCTTTACATCTTCCTCTTTTTTTCTCCCGTCTTCACGCTCCTTATCATCGTCTGTCTTCTCCTCTCACTCCCTTTCTCAATCTCTCCCTCTCGAAGCGTAGTCCCTCCCGTGTATACACTGTTGTACTCCGCGCCGCCGTGCCGTCTGTCCAGAGTTGATCCTGAGTGAGTCACACTGGCCGTCGAAGCCTCGTCCACGTAGCTTTCCCCGCGTCGCCCGACGCGTTCGCTGATCCCCGTAACACAAATACCATATGCCATACCCAGGCCCTCCTCCCTTAACTAACACCCCTCGTCACCTGGGTCACCCATCTTACCCACTCTCCACCCGGCCCCATTCGCCCAGTCTTCCTCATTTTTCTCTCCTCACCCAACCTCCCTCACCTAACCTTTGTTATCCAGTCCTGAGCCCCCCTCACACCACGAGTCCTCTCCGTCATACGGTCTTCCTATCCTACCTTCCTACCTTTCTCCTTTCTCATGAGTGAACCCAGGTCTTTGGTGGTAGTGGATGTGCAGACTAGAGGTTGAGACAGAACCCTCATCCAGTGTGCGTATTGATGACAGTAGTGATCCTTACGTAACGTTAATTCCACAGTTCAGGGCTGCCAGGGCATAACGAGGATGTCCCCTCTTTGGTGTTACAGGGTATCATATTGCTATGGAAGTTACTAGGGACCTTATCAGACACATCCTAGTATCACCTAGTATTACTAGATTACCATGAGAGTCCTTGCAGCATCAAAGGCGCCTGAGTATTAGTATTGGTCTTCAGTGGTGCTGGGATCATGCTGAGCCCTTCACTGCCTGTCACTGGTGGTGTCGAGACCTTCGTTCACTGTTACCAGATAGGGGTGAAGCCCACACCCCTCTCTAATCTATCAGTGTTGCCGGGGTATTGGTGTGGTTCTAAATCAGTGTTGCCAGGGTAGCAATGAGGTCTTCGCTCATTCTTACCGACGTGCTGTGAAGGGGTGGTCCACACTTGGTACTGGCAGTGCATGATAGTGTCCCTCACACTACATTGCCACGGTGATGTGAGGGTCCTTGACCTGGTGTATCCACAGTGGTATGAGGGTCCCTGACCTGGTGTATCCACGGTGATGTGAGGGTCCTTGACCTGGTGTATCCAGGGTGGTGTGAGGGTCCTTGACCTGGTGTATCCACGGTGATGTGAGGGTCCTTGACCTGGTGTATCCAGGGTGGTATGAGGGTCCCTGACCTGGTGTATCCAGGGTGGTATGAGGGTCCCTGACCTGGTGTATCCAGGGTGGTATGAGGGTCCCTGACCTGGTGTATCCAGGGTGGTATGAGGGTCCCTGACCTGGTGTATCCAGGGTGGTATGAGGGGCCCTGACCTGGTGTATCCAGGGTGGTATGAGGGTCCCTGACCTGGTGTATCCAGGGTAGTATGAGGGTCCCTGACCTCTCCCTGCACGGCAGTATAAGGGGTCCCACAGTCGCTGTTACCAGGAGAGTATTAGGGTCTGTTCTTGTGTTGCCATGGTAATGTTACGACCATTTTATAACACTGCCTACGTCTCCTTATGGTATATATATATATATATATATATATATATATATATATATATATATATATATATATATATATATATATATATATATATGGCAACAATAATGGTGTTGCGTCCTGTCAATTTCCCAAACGATTAGACCTTGTCGTTGTCAATCACCACTTGCAATTATCGGTAATTACTGAAAGCACACACACACACACACACACACACACACACACACACACACACACACACACACACACTCTCTCTCTCTCTCTCTCTCTCTCTCTCTCTCTCTCTCTCTCTCTCTCTCTCTCTCTCTCTCTCTCTCCTGAAGGTGGCCTGACACGACTAACAATGTCCGAGTTGGTATTCAGAGCGACCGTGGCTGGTCAAGGGACGACGAGGGAGGGAGGAGGATGCGGAACCGGGCCCGGAAATGATATATGTATCTCATACGATCAATTAGTAATAAGGGAGACGACCCCGCTCCGCCATTTATCCAGGGTGCCTAAGTCGTTCCTATTGGCCAACAGCCCGGAGTGGGGTCTTAGGGACGAGTTTCTTTAGACGTACACCCGTGGTTGTCGCCCTTGTGTATCTGATCGTCTCGCTGTTTTCCCGAACCCGGTCGCATTCGAGGCAGCAGCGTCATTATAGTGCTTAAGTAAAGGGTTTATTTTCTTTTTTTTCGTAAGGACGCTTCTCAAAACAGAAGTAATTGACTAAGTGATAAAGAAAGAGGGATAAGTAAATAAAAGAATAGAGATAAGAAGACGAGAGAGACAGAGACAGACAGATAGACAGGCAGAGAAATAGTGAGACAGATGAAGAAAGAGAGGGATGAAGAGACAGAGAAGAAAAAAAGAAAGACGAGAGGGAAAGATAAATATAGATACTGAGAGACAGACAGACAGGCAAACGGTCAGACATACAGACAGATTCAAACATTCACCAATAAGTCATGTTTGTACAAGTGATACGCGAGGTTGTTCGTATATCACACGTTCTTCATTACAACCTTTTGATCTACAACCTTATCTTATCATACCCTGGAGAACTAACTCCTCACACCTCACCACCGTCTTGCATCGGAAGACTGACTGACAAGCAAGATTATCTTCACCTTTTTCACTAAAGATCGTAATTATATATTCCTTGAATATTTGGAAAATATCCCCCATGACCTCTGCCACATCAGCACCAATACCAAATATCTAACTTACTCGTGGCGTAAAAAGATCTAAGTAGACACTTAGGTAACTACTTAGATACTTAAGAACTACGTTTCTAAACGCAGAGATTTCATCTTGTCATACGAACGTCAAGTACAGAAGAAAGTCGCATCGCAGGTTTCTTACGAAAGAGCACAAACACACACACACACACACACACACACACACACACACACACACACACACACACACACACAGGATAATCATCCAGCGACGTCGACTCCAGCCTTCACCCACGACCAAGAACTGTGGTGGCTTGGCTACCGCTAAGGTGGTACGTAGTGCCATCTGCTGTATTTTTCTATAATGATACAACTAACGTGAATTTTGATAAGAAAAGGAAGAATGATAGAGCTATGATAAAACTGGTGATAATGAGAATGATGATAATGATGAGTGCTAATAATAACCATAATGATGATAAGAATAACAACGATATATTGATATACTGATAATTTTGATAACTTTATTCATATAACAATGATAACAATAATAAAGATAATAATGATAATGATGATATTTATAATAGAAATAGTAATGATAATAATAGTAATAATAATAATAATAATAATAATAATAATAATAATAATGATAACTGATAATAATGATAATCATAATAATGATAGTAATAATAGAATGATGATAATAATATTAATAATAATAATAATAATAATAATAATAATAATAATAATAATAATAATAATGATAATAAAAATAATAATAATGATAACTATAATAATGATGATAATAATGATAATAATAATAATAATAATAATAATAATAATAATAATAATAATGATAATAATAATAATAATAACAACAATAATAATAATAATAATAATAATCATAAAAATAACATACCAGCTTGGTTGAAGAAACCCTGTTGCAGTTACAGTGACAATATATCTTAAAAGGTAAAAGTAATGTGATCTTCACAAAACCCTAAAGATACAGTACGAATAATAGACACATTTGTGTGTACACATGACTTGTATATGAGTAAGACTTCTCATATATGTACCTATAATTTAGAGCTCTAAACAGGTGCACGCTAGATATAGTGAATTTATGAAATATAAAGTTAGAAGACGAACGTTTGATGTAATATCACTCATTTTATAGAGAATTATAGCGAGATAGGAGCTGGGAATCCCTTATTATTTCGACACACAGACACAAACTCGCTTTGCAGAAGGTACAGGTTGGGTGCCAGAGGTTTCCAGGATGACTGTGGGTCGGGCGACTGTGTGTCGATGGAGAGAAGACCAATGTGTCTTCACATGTGTAGGTATTCCTAACACATAGGACGCTCACAGGTACATAAATGCATGCAATGCACACAGATGTACGCAGGGAGGTACATACACGTCAGTCACCCACACACACCCACCCACCCACCCACACACACACACACACACACACACACACACACACACACACACACACACACACACACAGTGAAGTCTTGCTTGCTGTTTCACGTACACAAGACTCAAGAAAAGTTTCCATTTGGTACTGATACCAGTACCCCGTGCCTCACCTTACCTCGGGAGATCAGAGCACCCAGAGCTGGAGGGGAACGATCAGGGAAGCTATAATTCACACTCAGACCAGCCAATCAGTGCCCTGACCACGTATTTATTGCTCATGGATGTTCATGTTTAAGTCTCATACATATGCATAGTTCGCAAGGCATCCTGGTCCAGGACGAAAGAGAGAGAGAAAAAAAAAAGGAGAAACAATATTGAAAGTATACTTATGTATATTTGTTTACTTATACTTGTACATATGTTACGACAAATTAGGGACTTGGATTTGTGTGTCAATAATATCTTCATTAAATCCTCATATATATCTATCTAACTTCTAAGTACAGTAGTCCTCTTGAAGACTTCTGTACTTCGGTCTCGAATCCATACCACGATTTCACGAACAGATTCCCGAGATGGTCTGCACTCCAGAGTTCCTAGCTATCATTACGCGTTCAGACTTATATATCTGGTATATCTCGCGGGGGCCAAATTGCATATCGGCCAAGATGAATTGGCCAATAACACTAAAAATTAATGATCTGAAATGGGGGCCAGGGATTGGAGATTAAAAAGAAAACGCATCGGTCATAAAAGCTGGACAGGACGCTCGAAGCCTGAGAGCGAGCAAGGAGGGCCCTTAACGAAGTGGCCGCCCCCCTCACAGGAGCTGGTGTTGGGGGAGATGGTTGAGGGAGGTGGGCAGATAGCCGCCTCCAGTTCGCTGTGATATATACGAGTATCGTCTCTCGCAGCCAGGGTTGCGCCACGAGACGAATGGTGAGGCACGGGGTACCATGACGGTCAGATCTCTTAGCAGTAGATGTGGGAGGTAAGAAGGGAGGGAAGGGTGGTACCATTGACAGTCGAACCTCATGAACAGACATGGTGCTGCAGACTGCGCTGATCAATATTCTGTCGTACGACACACACAGAGGAATAAGTTTTTCGCCCACCGTCTACAGTGCAGCAGACCGTAGTAGTACGCTACTAGCAGTTGTCAGCGGCACAGCAGCTAGAGAAGTAGACTAAAGAGACACGGAAGTAGACAAATGTAAGCTGTGCAGCAGGCAGACACAGACTATACAGCCTACCGACCACTTGTCATGGGTGCAGCAGACACAGACTAGCGACTACTGTCAACCCGTGTAGAGGACACAGACACACACACACGCACACACCACCATTGTTGCTAGGCAGGAGACAGCCTCAGCAAATTCTGGTCACACGCCCACGTAAAGGCTGGTCTCTCGTGAAATACGATGTCGAAGTTTTTAACAAGAAAATTGGTTCTTCGAACCCATCAAGAGCAGGGGAGAGAGAGAGAGAGAGAGAGAGAGAGAGAGAGAGAGAGAGAGAGAGAGAGAGAGAGAGAGAGAGAGGTGCAAACTACATAATTTCTGTTGACTGTCACACGTCTTTGGAAAGCCTCTTCACCTCTACATTTATGAGTCACGATGGTGTACCAGAGACGTTCCCGTGCGTCTTACGTTGCTAACCATTTAATGTAACAATTTGACTTTCATCTGGATAAATCATATATACACAATTTCGTCCTCATCTTACTTTTTACGTTCACCCGATGACGTCTTGCAGGTAAAAGACACATTTCTCCCCCCAACCAAATTAATATCCTTGTATCTACTTGGCAACACAAACAGTCAAACTAGCAATTGCTTAATTAAGGTAAGGAGGAAGGGGCGCTACCACCCTCCCTCCCTCCTTAGCAATACGTATTGGTAAATCATTAGTGGTCCTTCCAAGTCAGTCGGCTGGCGAAGCAAGCGCACAAGTTCTCCAGCCGTCAATTAAGCTGATTGCAAATGGCTCCAGAACTTCGTCATTCTCCTTATTGCTATGTTCGAGCAAGAGGGTTGGGGAGGTGGGGGTTGGGGGTAAGGGCCGTGTCTGTGTGTGTGTGTGTGTGTGTGTGTGTGTGTGTTGAGGATCTCTGGGGTGGAGTTTGTCCGTCCATGAGTGTGGAGACGGAGTCACCTCTTACCCCCAAGTATGCGAAGACAAAGCTAATTTTTTTACCTCCTCTGCAATACGTGGGAGGGGACAGCTAAATCGTCTCCCTGCTTATATGGTGACAGTGCTAAATCTCCCTCCTTTCCCCTTAGAAAAGGGAGGATGACAACTTTCCGTTGTTTGAAGCTACATATGGCGTTTCTGTACGCATATATACACTCGATGTAACATGATGTGTAACTTTCTCACACCCTTGCCTCAAGCTTTGAGAGTGGTTACAGTCCATGGAACGGTGTGTGAAAGCCTTAGCTTTCGCACACCCCCAGATGAAACACCTTCCAAACATCAACAAGACCTCTTTTTGAAGGATGATAAATACCATATCTCTGTGTATCTAAATATTTGTTAGCGTGGCTCTAGTAATTCATATTCAAGACTGAATCATGCAAAGCTAACAATAAAGAGACAGTGTGATACCCATTACCATTTAATGAGCTGTGTTTATGAGATATTATAATTCAGGAGTTAAAGTGTCTCGTACCGTATACATATAACGGAATATAAAGTAATTCAGACACTAACGGAGCAGTCGGGTCGTACCGAGGCTCTGTCTAGTAGAAGAAGAAGTGCAGAAACTCACGGATCTGTTTGAACATTCTCCTCGACAGCTTCTATACCGTTCTTTCAATTCTTAAGTACTCAGGTCTCTCCCCTGCGTCCAGACCTGGAGACTCAACCTTCTGCTGCTGGGGAAATTACAGCATACCGTCGGCCATTAACGACGCCATCAATACGTCATAATGTGATGCTCGCGTCATCCCCCAGAACAATGGAAGTCGCGACATTACCTCACTCGCTCCGTGGAGTTGCACTAATTGATCTTTACTACGGAGACGCCTCGTGCATCTCGCCGCTCTATTGTTACTCGTTAAACCCGATAAGCAAAGGGCAAAAGTAAAGCGATGTTAGACTGCAGCTCTAAATAAACCCGACTTAAATGAGAACATATTTCCCTGTCAGGGTGGGATCATGCAGTAATTGCGGTATCAAGCTCCGGGATGAAGATGATAAGCATAACAACGTATTGATATTGAAGTGTATAAACTTGGCTTGATAAAGTGTACGACATCATCCGGAACTAAGTGATAAGTGGCCGGCAAGGGATCAAGATATATATATATATATATATATATATATATATATATATATATATATATATATGTATCTTTTTTTTTCTTTCAAACTATTCGCCATTTACCGCATTAGCGAGGTAGCGTTAAGAACAGAGAACTGGGCCTTTGAGGGAATATCCTCACCTGGCACCCTTCTCTGTCCCTTTCAAGCATACGTATTTCCTGTGACTGAGTTTGGTAAAGTGTGTGGAAGAAGAAAGTTGAGAGTAAATGTGAATAAGAGCAAGGTTATTAGGTACAGTAGGGGTGAGGGTCAAGTCAATTGGGAGGTGAGTTTGAATGGAGAAAAACTGGAGGAAGTGAAGTGTTTTAGATATCTGGGAGTGGATCTGTCAGCGGATGGAACCATGGAAGCGGAAGTGGATCATAGGGTGGGGGAGGGGGCGAAAATTTTGGGAGCCTTGAAAAATGTGTGGAAGTCGAGAACATTATCTCGGAAAGCAAAAATGGGTATGTTTGAGGGAATAGTGGTTCCAACAATGCTGTATGGTTGCGAGGCGTGGGCTATGGATAGAGATGTGCGCAGGAGGATGGATGTGCTGGAAATGAGATGTTTGAGGACAATGTGTGGTGTGAGGTGGTTTGATCGAGTAAGTAACGTAAGGGTAAGAGAGATGTGTGGAAATAAAAAGAGCGTGGTTGAGAGAGCAGAAGAGGGTGTTTTGAAATGGTTTGGGCACATGGAGAGAATGAGTGAGGAGAGATTGACCAAGAGGATATATGTGTCGGAGGTGGAGGGAACGAGGAGAAGAGGGAGACCAAATTGGAGGTGGAAAGATGGAGTGAAAAAGATTTTGTGTGATCGGGGCCTGAACATGCAGGAGGGTGAAAGGAGGGCAAGAAATAGAGTGAATTGGAGTCATGTGGTATACAGGGCTTGACGTGCTGTCAGTGGATTGAAGCAAGGCATGTGAAGCGTCTGGGGTAAACCATGGAAAGCTGTGTAGGTATGTATATTTGCGTGTGTGGACGTGTGTATGTACGTGTGTATGGGGGGGGGGTTGGGCCATTTCTTTCGTCTGTTTCCTTGCGCTACCTCGCAAACGCGGGAGACAGCGACAAAGTATAAAAAAAAAAAAAAAAAAAAAAAAATATATATATATATATATATATATATATATATATATATATATATATATATATATCATTATCCCTCATTTTGTATACCTGGCGAAACCTCTCCACCAGAACCACAAGGCTCTTATGATTGAAAAGTAAAAGAGAAAAAAAGGAAAACGAAATCGTGTCATTAAAAAATATAATCGATCGACCATGCATGTTTTCTGTACGGTTTCTGTAATGGCGTTTCTCTCTCTCTCTCTCTCTCTCTCTCTCTCTCTCTCTCTCTCTCTCTCTCTCTCTCTCTCTCTCTCTCTCTCTCTCTATCTCTTTCTCTCTCTTTCTCCATTGGATTACTTCCAGTCCAAAGGAAGTCAGTTCGGAAGACCCACAGAAGAAGATATTAGGCTCACTGTGGATAAGACTGTATCTGTCAAAGTATCCAATACACAACATACAAAATTCTTTAAGTGTTCCCAAAGGATGAAGTAAAAAGAGCCTCCAGTATTTTTTTTTCCCCCTTCACTTGAATTCAGCTTTCCACAATCGATGCAATGACAGAGCCACACAAAGAAATGACTGTACTCAACATACTCCATTATCTTCGCTCTATCTCCCTTGACAGGAGCATAAAGCCATTTTGGCACCAGGTCTTTCTGCCTGTCCAAGGAGGTCATTTCCAGTCCAACAGGTGGTCGGAGGACAAGATAAACACTAAACCTCACCCCACCGTTTTTCCCTGAAGCAAGGAAGGAGCGTTTTCAGTCCAAGGTCAAAGGTAGAGAGAGAGAGAGAGAGAGAGAGAGAGAGAGAGAGAGAGAGAGAGAGAGAGAGAGAGAGAGAGAGGAGAGGAAATATCAAGAATAAGAATCAATGTGGAACGAAGAGGAAAGGTTATGCGTGTGTGTGTTTTTAATTAGTGTTCGCAGTCACTGATTTTGATCAAATTTCCCATGTTCATTGTTCTTTCGCCGCAAAGAAAAAGCGCTCTATTAACTTTAAGGTCACAGAGTCAAAGGTCTCGATGTCTGTTATTTCTGCTGGATAACATGAGCTCCGCTTCACTTGATCTGAATTCACTGATGGTCTTGCATGAGAAGGAGAGAAATCCATTTCATTTGGACGTATGAAGCATCGATCATCTTAATGAGGCAACGAACGAATCCGAACGGCTTTTGACCTAGCATGATGAACGGCCTTACGTGAACCTCATTTCGGGTTAGTTCGATGATGAGCGAAATACCAGCGAGGTCAGCTGGTGGGTTGTGGTGGGTTCAAAGGATCATTCGTCCCATCAAGCGACAGACCTACGCGGGTCTGTCGCGAAGCCTTCGTAAAATGATCCCGCTTCGAATTCCTCGAACGAGAAAAATGAAATGATACTCGGGGTCTTCTCTCCTGATTCGATGGTTATCCAGAGCAACGTGTTGAACTTTCAGTGTTGAAAAAACAGCGGCGCTGTTCAACCCCTCACCCCCCGGTGTTCATGGGCAGTGTGTGTGTGTGTGTGTGTGTGTGTGTGTGTGTGTGTGTGGGGAGAGCCATTATGTTACCGTGTGATCATTGTTCGCTGGTCGACCCTATCACGATGCATGAAAGAACGGTGTTGATTCTAATGCGATAATTAGAAGTGCGATGTATGGATGAATGCCACCGCTGAATAATTAATTGTTGCGTTATTTGTTAATGAGTCAATTAAGGCTGGGATTTAGAGTTAATGACATGTTTCATGTTGTTCTGTCTACGAATCAGTCAAGCGTTGATGGCCATCCGCTTCATCAGGTGGCTTTCCCCAGGCAATTTATTGTAATTAGTCACTTGACCTACGCTGGGAATGGTTGTTGCCGGACACCGTAATGATGGGGGTACGTGAGCAGCATGCCCAGCGGCGGTGGTGATGGTTGAGGATTCTGGTGATGGTGATTTCCTGGTGATGGTGATTTCCTGGTAATGGTGAGGGTATTACCACTGTTGGTATTCACCATCAGATTGTTGTTTTGCTTGTAAGTGGTAACAGCTGTGGTGTTGTCAGTAGTGGTGGTAATGGTGATGGTAGTGGTACCTAGGGTGGTGGTAATGGTGATGGTAGTGGTACCTAGGGTGGTGGTAATGGTGATGGTAGTGGTACCTAGGGTGGTGGTATAGTATGGTATGGTAGTGATGGTACTGACGAGACTGGTTGTTTGATGATGAAGAGATGAAAGTGGTGGTGGTAGTGGTGGTGACGTGGTGGTGATAGTGGTTGTGGTGGCGATCATAGTAGCAGTGGTGGTGATGATAGTGGTGGTAGTGCGGCGATAATAGTGGTAGCGATGGTGATAATAGTGGTTCCGGTGGGGGTGATATTGGTTGTGCTGGTGATAATAGTGTCAGTGGTAAGATATAGAATGATCATACCTTACCGTTAATCATCCCGTGTAACTTTTCTTACCTTCAAATGAAGATGTTTCGAACCCCTTCAGACAAGCAGAGATCATTTCTTTTTGGCCAGAAGGAGTTCGAACCCCTTCAGACCAGCAGAGATCATTTCTTTTTGGCCAGAAGGAGTTTAATCAGTTCATAAGTAGAAGAAAAAGATCTAGTAGTCTTAAAGTGATCCAGTTCCTGTCCAAAAGACCAACACATTGCCTGAACTCCCTGTGCAGTCTACTCAATGTTGCAAATGCAATCTAGTTATTCTATACGGCGTTGAACATACCTCAGGATGCATACGTTCTCTTTCAACAATAGAGTCTGAGAAATTGACGTTACTACATACAACTCAATAAAACTGTAAACTTAAAGATTCTTTTAAGTGAGTTATTAGATATATTCGAAAATAGCATCACATATTAAGCAATTGATGCCTTTGTCGATGGAGGAAAACATCTATTGTTCAGTTGGAGGTTTAAACTATGTAATCAGTCAGCAAGGTCATACCTGCAGATGGGGGTGAAGTTCAAGAATAGTTTTTTTTTTCACTCGTAAATGATCGTGTGTTCTCGGACACACTGTTTCTGAATTCAGCACCCATATGCAGGGCTTCTCCCGGAGCCGTAATGATGGTGAGGAGACCGAGTGCCGTCAACCTGTTTGACCCTGAGCCAACTTCAAGTACCCAGGGCACGTAGCTGAGTCCGCATGGTCTGGGGCTATACCCGGATCAGAGGTATTACTCCACCTCCAGATTTATACACCCCTGATCCCTGCCACCGAACTGGCTCGTCTCTCGCTGATCTGGCTTGGCCTTGAATAACCAAGAAGGTCCAATCGAACCCTCTCCCTTCGTTCTTGGAGTGACGCACTCACTGTTTGTGTGTGTGTACCTTATACCATCTGTGTTCAAGATGCATACCTTACCCAGCGTAATGACCAAGTTTAATCTTATCTCTTACCCGTCATCAGACTTTTTGGCATCCTCTGAAGGTGACACGAAGAGACCTCCTGCCGAAGACTCGTAACTTATGATTGTATGTGGAGGTGACGCTCGCTGTGACTGTGCTACAAGTAATGTCTGTTTCACGAAGACGGGATTAACAAAGCGAGGCTGTCCCGGATCCCACCATAAGGCATATGTCTGATCTCTGTGTACCTGATGTTAGCTCAGATCACCAGCCACGAAGAGCTCTCCTCATACCACTACCTCTGGCACATGTGATGTAGTTATTCCAAGTGGAATCACACCAAAGGGAGACGTTGTGTAGAGCATTCGACGTGGATGTGTATGTTACAGGTCCCTTCCTCTGGTTGCGGCAACGTATATTCTCCAGCGACTCTCTGCACACCCTATGCTCCGAACCTTAAATATTTATCATTACTGCTAACAATTAGCACAAATCATTATACCTGACGTTAACCTCGCCACCTGATAGCCTCAGAGGTGTACCTAAGCATACGCACTCTGCCCCCGCACACCATCACCGAGGAACACATCGTTATCCAGATGACAAACTGCCCAGGTTAACGCCTGAGCTTAGAACTTCTCTGCCGTAACTAACCCTCAGCTGCGCAGACGTTCCCCAGGCAGGAGTGAGTCCCGCCAAGCGACTGTGGCTCTCAGGACCCGCCGCCGTTGGCCACGTTGCATCCCCTTCAGTACCGACACCACCAACCTCTCGCCTGCATCATGAATAACTGAGAGACTCCGGCGCTAAGGTGTTCTGCGGCCTCGTAAACACGTCGGTAGATACCAGGGGTATGAGTCATTGCGCCCAACACATCTTGAGGGTCACATATTAGACGAAAAGAAGACATGAATATAGAGGGAGGGTGACTGGTGGCCACGCGGGTATTTACATACCGCGGAGTCTTGATGGATTAAGTTCTGTGCGAGTCGTGAGGTGGCGGTGGGGTAAGGGGCTGTTGACGGTCGCCCGCCTCGCTTTGGCCGCCTCTCCACCTCGCTGATTCATTAGCCATTACGGCTCCCACTAGTCTGTCCTGCGTGGCGAAAGGAAATACTTAAGAACGACACCCAGCTGCCTTCTCCCTCCTCACGCACGCTCCAGATGGGGAGTTACGAGAGGATCAAGATTCCACCGGCGATGGAGATGTGTATTAATGGGGTATTCAGGCGGGAACTGAATACGTGAATTAGTAAGCGACCGAATTCTTCCTTGGCACCAGCGGAAGGGGGCGGCTTCAAGGCTACTGCTTCCCTCCTCCTCCTCCTCCTCCTCAGTCTCATGTGTTATACATTTCGCAGGTTATGAGACCGTGAACATCATTCCTGACAATATACACTTAATTTTAGTTTTGTGGCACACGTTGTGGCGTCTCCCAAGGCGGGAGGCAAGACCTAACGACACCTGAGTGCGTGAAGGTGCAACACACTTTCTTTCTTTCATGTTATTTATAGACTGAATTTGGCGTGAGCATGATACCATAACAAATGATAAGCAACGCCCCCATCCGCCCACACTCATCAAGCCGCCCACGCTGCTCTTCAAGCCCCCCACGCTCTTCAAGCCGCCCACGCCCTTCAAGCTGCCCACGCTCTTCAAGCTGCCCACGCTCTTCAAGACTCTGATGCTGTAATCATCAGGATGCATATACTGGTGACCTTAAGATGTTAGTTAGAGGAATCAGTGTATCATTATGTTTATGTATTTATTTAAGCTGTGTTTCGTTTGTCAACCGTCCTCCCATCTGTTTAATGACACATGTTCAGTCCATCTGTCCCCGTTTTCAGTATCTGCAGTTCGCTTTGGCACGATATTCGCTGAATTCATTAACTCCTCAGAGTAATTGGCGATCCAGATCATTTTACTTTTATGCAGGATACGACATTGTGATAAGATCTTGAATAGTTGGATCGTATCTCTAAGACTGTGTCCAATTTTTTTCCCCCGTCTGTGCGCTTGCTGGTGCTTGTGCTTGCGAATTCTTGTTTTACTTGTTCGTGTACACCATGATGGTTATCTTGATGGTCTCTGTCACGCACAGAGTCGCAGGGGACCCGACCATCTGAGTCTTGGATTCCTGAGGTTTTTTTTTTCCCTCCAGCTGACCATAGTATAGAGACCTTACAGTGAAAGGGACAAACTCCTTTTCTCTTTCGTTCTTCCTCATTTTTTTGGGGGGATGGTGTGTGTGTGTGTGTGTGTGTGTGTGTGTGTGTGTGTGTGTGTGTGTGTGTGTGTGTGTGTGTGTGTGTAGGGTAGGGTGGGGGGCGTTAAAAAGGTTCCCATGACAATCTGTTACGTATTTCATGATATTTGGAAAGCCTGGATCTAATTCCTTTTGGAATAGTTTTACCAGAAGATTGCATCTCAATACTCTTGAATATCTTAATGAGATCCTTCAAAACAAGTGATGCCAGAGCAAATGGTTTCCCAGTCCTGGTGTCGTTACGGACCATTAATTAATCTTATTTACGGTGGATCACCCGCTTTTCTAACAACCAAAACACAACCTTATCTATACAGTAGAACTCACATTTTGGCCAGCGATCTTTGGATGCTGGACTTTATTGAAGAATACAGTCTGAACATCTGTACAGATATTTGATGAATATTTGAGTGTGTGTGTGTGTGTGTGTGTGTGTGTGTGTGTGTGTGTGTGTGTGTGATATGACCCTCACCTCCCCTTGAGACGAAGTTCCTCAGATGATCAAGATGATAACTCAGACTGTCAGAAGCGAACAAATAGAAGTAATCCATTTCCTCTTAAGATAACACTCAGTGAGACTGTGTGTAACTTGGATTTCATCCTCAACACCTGAAGAAGGTGATAATTGATATATTTCAGCTGGTGGGTGGTTGGGTGTTGCTTGTTAAACGTTGACGGCCTTAATGACCCTGGTGGTTGATAGGTTCAAATCCCCCACCGAACAACCATCCAACCATCACACCGATTTCCTTTCCTGAAGTTAATCATAATTTTTTTTCAATATATATATATATATATATTATATATATTATATATATATATATATAATATATATATATATATATATATATTATACATGAGAGAGAGAGAGATAGAGGAGAGAGAGAGAGAGAGAGAGAGAGAGAGAGAGAGAGAGAGAGAGAGAGAGAGAGAGAGAGGCCACAATATTGATATAGTAATTTCCCTAAGGGGTGTTCACCTCCTGGTTCGGGTTTCCCCGAGGGATTTTGCCTGCCTGGTTCGAGTTTCCCCGGGTGGGGTGTGTGGAGGTTGCTGTTTTTGTTTGTTGTTGTTGTTGTTGTTAGTGTTTTTGGTGTAGTAATAGCTGTTGTTGTTGTTGTCGTTGTTGTTGTTGTTGTTGTTGTTTTTGTAGTATTCGTAACTGTAGTAATAGTAGTAGTTGTCGTTGTTGTTGTTGTTGTTGTTCTTGTAGCAGTAGTAGTTGTAGTTGTTGTGTTGTTGTTGTTGTTGTTATTGTTGTTGTTAGTGTTTTTGGTGTAGTGATAGCTGTTGTTGTTGTTGTTGTTGTTGTTGTTATTTATGTAGTATTCGTAACTGTAGTAATAGTAGTAGTTGTCGTTGTTGTTGTTGTTGTTGTTCTTGTAGCAGTAGTAGTTGTAGTTGTTGTTTTGTTGTTGTTGTTGTCTTTGTTTACCCATTCATGCTGTGCCATGATACATCCACTTGTTCTTCTCGTTTGTTCTCCTGCTGTTATCTTAATCATGGTAAAATGTTTGCTCACAAAACCTGATGTTCTTCCTTGTCCATCATATGTTCTTCCTTGTTCATCATATGTTCTTCCTTGTTCATCATATGTTCTTCCTTGTTCATCACAAGCTTCATGTGTCTGCTGTTGTCGATAAAGACGATATTTGGCGTCGATCATGTCGTCCAGCCGACAGTATCTCTCATACCCCAACCTACTTGATCGCCGTTTCCCACCGGGGTTGGGGAGCGGATCATGAAAAGAAAACGAGGAAAAAATTTATGAACCCAGGGTTTTGGGGTTGGTGGGGGGAGTGGGGAGACGAATTATGAAAAAGAAAAGGGAGAAAAAGAGAGAAGACGGGGGTTGGGTGGGTTGGGAAAGGTGGGGTGTGGGGACAGATCATAATTGCTAGCAAATAGCCTAGAGGCGCGGGCTGTGCGTGTGTAAGTGTCATATAAAACTGACAATTATTTCAACAGCTGCCACACACACACACACACACACACACACACACACACACACACACACACACACACACTCCTACTGTAGGATTTTTGGCCAGGGTAGCGCAGGCTCATTATGGCACTAAAAATATACACGCACACACTCTTTTGATGCTTGGAACGAAACAACGAAAAGGATATAAATATATATATATATATATATATATATATACGAATAAAGTGTATTTGAACGCGCACCTTCATAGAACATACAAAGCTCCAACAGCCAGGATCGAACCTGGGACCCCTTGTGCAAGAGGCAGGCATGCTAACCGCTAGGCTAAGGGACTGTATAATAGGAAACAACTATTCGAAATACTAAGTACTCGAATACCCTTCGTCTCATATATATACTTTAATATATATATATGTATGTATATATGTATATATAATGTGCTGTTTATCAAACTTGCAGTTACTCCCGCACCTGAACCCGATAGATGGGTGGGAGGAGATTCACTTTGTGTTGACTCTGCCTTTGGGGTTCATGACGGTGAAGATCAAGAAGGGATGTCGTTATTTCTCCGTATATTACTGACACAAAGATATGCACACACGTACAGAGACACAGACATACATATATATGTACGCATCTCCCATCTACACACACACACACACACACACACACACACTCACACACACACACACACACACATAATATATTTAGCAAATTAGCCACACCCGTATTTGGCCAAAACTAGAATGTGCTTCTTCACTCGGTCATCACACTTAAAGAACCACAAAGCCCTAATAGGGAAGGTCATGAGGAGGGCAAGAAAGATAACTGAGGTTCAGTGAGAGATTAAGGACCGTGAATTTGTCCACCATGGACGAGAGAGGAGTAAGAGTGACTTGATCACAAACCAAAAGATTTTCATCCTTTTTTTCAGACGTTTTTCAGACGTTTTCTGCTGAAGATTCCAAGACAGAACAACCAGAGCCCAGAACTAAAAAGAATTGGATAAGAATATAAGAACAGATGGAGGGTGATTTCATAAGAATATTGGATGAGTATATCCAACTGAGTCAGGAAACCACACCTGTGGACAGCTTGAAGAAGCCTAGAAAGACGCCAACACATTACTGGGAGATGGTTAGGGGAATTCAGCGATTGCACGTGAGTGAGATTAACCCAAACATCATGGCTGTGCGATGACAGGGGGAAACTAAATTGCACAGAGTTTCCCTGAGGAATACATAATGACCGTGGAAGACAGAGTGAGGTGTGGGGCCGCTCTTCTGATGAAAGAAACTGTCAGTTTCCATGAGGTAATAGCAGACAATGGGTCTTTGAGTGATTGACAAAGCCCATCTAATTGCCCTGATAACATACAATCCTACGAGGGAGCCAGATGATCCAGAACAAATTTTTGATGAGACTAATAGCGGGGCGATCAGGGTGGGACAGGAAGCGGCGAGGTTGATCATGGAAAGAGGTTAGAAGAGGTTCGTGTATTCGGAGACTTCAACTAGAAACCGAATGGACAAACGTAAACTTGACAAGAAAACGTCTAGAAGGTTTTTATGAAAGGGTTCTGCACCCACACAAGACGCTTGGATATGATGGTTTATCAGCACGTGTGCACACAGTACAGTGCATGTGTTTCGAAACCCTAGAAAGTCTGTCGTGTTGGTGTTTAAGGATCTTGCTCGGGGTTGGGAGTGTTCACACTAAACGGAGGAGATCAATAACTACAGTGGCGAACCTTGAGAAAGGTGGTGAGGGTGGCAGCCGTGAACTGCAGACCTGTGGGATGAACGAGCGTGTGTGGGTGTCTACGTTACTGAAGATTAACAGAAAACAGATGGAGGAATTCTTGGCTGGCAAGAACCATTTGAGACAACATGGAGTCAACAGTTGGGAATTCGTTATGAGCGATCCTGTAACTTTCATGTGGATGGTGAGGAACCTCTAAGAGAGAGGGATGGGGCTGAGAGGGGCCAAAGGGACCTCGATATTGTACCTTACAAAAGAACTCTCATAGAGAAGTTGAATCACCATTTGGTGTTCGATCCTTTCCTACGTGCATGAAAGTCCTTGGTGGCACCACTACTGTGTCTTGATGATTTAGACAATCTTCCAGAGGATATCACATCAGACTTCCACAGTTTTGCAGGTGATTCGCTAAAATGAACTCAGGAGTAAGCAGGGGGGGAGTGCGACCTGTTGCAAAGAGAGCTGGATGAAATGCTGCTGCTGTGGTTGCACAAATAGCTGATGAGATTTAACCCTGAGCGTGTAAAGAAGATGGGAAAGGATGAGATCAAAGGAAAATGTGACTGCCACGCGGGTGGAAACAAGTTATAAGAATTAATCTGTGAAATTGATCTCGGAGCTGATGTATCGTCCAGCTCAGCACCGGAACATCACGTGAGGAGTATCAGAAGTGAGACAAGACTTCATTAAAGCCAGTGTCGGGGGCCGCCCGTAAGGTACATACGCAGCGAGGTTCTCAAAGAGATTGATAAGACGTATTTGACTCAAACTGGATTTGACCTTAACTTGAGACCCCTCGCCCTTAATGCAACATACAGACTCCACTGCTGGAGAAGGTCTGACGAAGGGCAACAAGGATACAGCAGTAGAATTGAAGTGCAATAGGTTATGGGGAATGATAGGAAGATCTCTC